>NC_084971.1:14115688-14222570 GCF_963691925.1 Scomber scombrus | reverse complement strand
GAAGCCGGGGGAGCTAATGTCCTAATATGTCCCCAGGAACATCGCCTCTGCCAAGCATGCACTCTAAATTCGCCTGTGTAATCAAGGCGGTATAGGACATGAATATCTGCTGATAGTGGCAGCCGCACTTCCATATCTCGCTGTTGCCTCCTGCCCTGATGAGCCCGTCTGACTCAAATTACAAGGTGAAAGCGGGGCTTTTGTGCACTTGGTGAAGTAGAGCAGCTTGGGTAATGAGTATGGTCTTCCTGCACACACTGGCAGACCATGGGAGTTAATCTAATGACGGGGAGAAAGCCATGATTCCTAATGGCATCACAGAGAGAGAGAGAGAGAGAGAGAGAAGATGAGAGAGAGAGAGAGAGAGAGAGAGAGAGAGGAGAGAGAAGAGAGAGAGAGAGAGAGAGAGAGAGAGAGAGAGAGAGAGAGAGAGAGAAGCAGGGAGATATCAGGGAGATATCAGGACTGATACTGAGACTCCAATACAGAGCCCCCTTTCCACCCCAATGACACAGACTTTATCATCTCCCACAAGACTTTGAGATTCAAAAACAAATATAAAAACCTTGAATGAGGATGAGGAAAAAATGCAAAAGAGCAGAAGTGAAGTGATTGTCTCCTGAGATTCTGAATATAGTCGTGGTTGGCTGTTGGCAGGAGGATGTCAACAGGATGCATTAAGCCATCAAGTCAATATTGTGATCTGTTTTAAAGTTATCTGTCATGATCATAGTAGCCTACAGGCACTTTTTAATGTAAGTGTTCATGTTATGATATCATAAAGCAGAGGTTAGCAGCGGGCAACCATGGGCCTTTTTTTAAATGTCATTCATTGGTGGAGGAACATCTTTACAAGAACAGTGGAAATGCAAACCTACATGTTTTATCAGTTTACATAAGAAAAGAAAAACATTTTAGGGCAGATTTGATTTTTAATGGAGTTATACAACATCAAATGTTCATTCGGCAAAAAATGGCTCATATACACTAATGCATGTAACTGACACATAATAAATACTGGCCTGTTTTAGTTATGGTTAAAATAAGTGCTGCTGTTGTTGTTGTTTTTGATGAAAAAATAATGTCATCAACGTTTTGTTAGCTGCAAAGCTTTTGTGTTTGTAAGAAACAATTATTTTTCATGGTCAAACAGGGTAAAACATTGAATAAAAACCGCATTGTAATTAAAACTGTTTGAATTCAAGGTACGGGTTCAAGGTAAGGTTTCAATCAAGTCATTATTTTCTATATTTTACAGACATTTGATTTTATTTCGGCACCTGCGCTTTTCATCCTGGCACAGCAGGAGACAAAGTGACCTTGGTTTGTTTCTCCTCTGGTGATTATTATTTGATGATAGGAGGTTTTATTTACTGTCATTTACATGAACATTACATTATCATTTACAGAGGATTTGTGAAAAATCATGTAAAAGCTTTGATGCTATGAAAGTGAAACATATGGAGGTGGTAGAAAGTCAGGCAAGGCCAAATGTAAAATGGATTAATTTTCGTAATATTTTTTCAATTATCCTCAATCATTTGGAAAGTTACCAATAGGCCGATACAGACGGTAGGACAATAATCACATTAGGACATGTTTTTATCTATTTGGCAATCATCAGAATTACACATACACATCCATAAATTCTTTGCATAATTATGCTTGATAACACGCACAATTTTGGAACATCAAATTTGCTTCTAATGTCGAATGGCTTGATATGATTTTTTCTGTTGTTATCAAAATGCCTACATTTGTCACTTCTAAATATTAATTCTTCTATTACTTCTCTCTCTTGTAGGTCCCCGTGATTTGTGCATGTTTGCTTTTTATTTAATTGTTAGTTTGAAAGCATATAAATCTATGAGTGTAGCTGTCAAAGTTATTTTGCTTGGGGTTTTGTGTGTTCAAAACTGTTCAGTTGCAGTTCTGTTTAATGGATGTTGCATTTTATTCAGTTACATACAGTTAAATATCACTTTTTGGGTAAATAAAAACACAATTGTCATGTCCATGTAGAATTCTGAAGAAAAACTGGGAACCAGAAAGTAGCATTCAGAGATTTATTTAGTCTTTTTGTCCAAATATTACCTCTCCGTTCTTCTGCTGTCCCAAATGCCTTGGAATAAATGTGCTTCTGCAGTCATCCAAGCAGTCATCCTCATAATCAGCAGCAGGTTGATACAGCCAGCAGTGGCCTCCTGCAGTGCAAGCAAAAGTCTGATAAGATGCCACTCAGAGGCAATTAGTATGCACTAGCAACAATAATAGTTCTCCAAACTCTCAACCAGCCCCCACAGACATCCACAGTTGAAAACGCCCACATACACACGCACGCACACACTGTCTCTATAGAGGACTGTTTTATAGGTTGAGGCTTCAATGGTTTGGAGAGGTTGTGAGAATAGCAAGATGTTCCCTCAACCAGCATGATATGTTTGTTCTCCTCTCTCAGACCGGCAGGATGCCACTTCAGGTAACAAGCAGCGATATACAGAAGAGCTTCTTCTAACAGGTCACATACAAGCATCATGAGAAGTGACCCTGTGGTTGACTGTGATGGAGGTAATGAGACGATGGAGAACCATAGAAGCATGCTGCCTGATAGCATGTAGCCAATGCAATAAATAACTAACACACTATTAAAGATTTTGGCCAGAGACAGAAACATAATAACTGTTCATATTTAAATATCTGTACACTTTTAACCTGATCATTGTAATCACATTTTTCTTTGATAAAAAGGTGATATATCTCTTCATCTCACTGAATAAGGAAAACAGTTTGTGTGCTTCCATCAAGTTGGATGTCTAAAACATTACTGCATGCTGAAGCATTAAGATTTCCATCAGTTTAAACTAAAGGCCGGAGCAGAGCTGGGTGTCCATATACTCTTGGCCTTTAAGTGTACCACTATAGTCATGTGGGTCAGTAGACTAAGGGTTATGAATTCAAATAATTTTGTTTAGTGCAGTTTGAATGTATGTAGTTCATGCATTCAAATGCACATCAGCAAGCAATTTCCTCACTAATGCTGTAATGTCACAGCTTAAAAGTTAAGTTTAGTCTGTTTCTGGCTCAGCAACCGCCTGTCTGCAACAATCGCTTCATGATTGTCTCTGTAGTTTTCACAGTCTTGTAAGCTTTTAAAGAAGAATCACAGCTATGCTAACATACTAACTCAGCCAGTAACAATAATCATTCAGCTCAGTCAGTTCGGCTTGAGGAATCAACATTAAAAGCTTGTGTCTACACCTCCGCAATGGCGCTATAGAAACACAAAATCACAAAATTAAAATGTCAAACTGCCATGTTTTTACATAATTTTCATGTATGTTACTTATTTAACAGCATGCCCGATGCTAAGCAATCTCTCAGTACAGCATATATTTAAACAGACATGCTTTATGTGCTTTTGGGGCTTTTAGTAAATCCACTGGCCTAACAGACCTGTTGTCAGGATCTCCACAAACTCCCATGAAAAAACAGTGTTTTGGTCAGAAATGATCTTTATGTAGTGCAAACATGCTGTGAACATGATTTTCAGGTCAGAAATGATCCATTAATCTTGAAGGGCACTTGCAGAGAAGTGACTTTTGCCTGCCAACACATTACACCATCTGCAGCACACATGACCACATCTCAGTGAACGTGCTCCCTGGACACATCTCTCATACCCACTGGCTGCAATATTCAATGTGTTTCTGAAACAACACTGCATTTCAAGGGTTACATGGACTCCTTCTAATCGAGTCAGGCAAGTTAGTTCAGTCATTTTGCAAGAATGCATATCAGCCCCTGTGACACATATCAGTGCTCATACCATCATGCTAATCCAGCTGCCTCTGTTTGAATCCCCCACAACCATGCTTCAACAACCAGGCCATTAGAATGGGGGTGACCCAATAAGCCATGTCCATTTATAATGAGGAGTGATTCCCCTTCTGCAGAGGTAGAGGCCGGGGCTTTCCCCTTGTATGTACCTCTTGGCAAAGCTTTCAGTTCAGCGAGTGACTCAGCCCTCTGGATGTCTCATGGCTGCTGGGTGGCAGCTGGGAAACTAGACTGAGTTCGATTAAAGCTGGCATAGTGGGCCCTCTAAAGTGCTTTTTTTATCTGTCAAATTAGTCTAACAACAGTAAATTATTTGCAAGCTTAGTTATTTCATGTTGAAGCCAAACTGCTTCTATTTTCAAGTCTTCTGTGGTCAGATATTGAGTTTCTTTGGGTTTTTAACTTCAAATCTAGCATTACCATGAGGTTGACATTTATGGTCTCGACTAACCTTTCTGGACAACTGTTGAATGGATTGCTATATAATTTGGTTCAGAAATTCATGTTCCCTTTACGACGACTTGTTATAACTTTAATACTCTCCAACTTTTCTTCAATTATTGACTTCAGGTCAAAATCAGTTCCTGCAAAACTGATGACAGTCCTTCCCTTTGTGCTAATTAACAAATGTTAGAATGCTAACATGCTTAACTAAGATGGTGAGCCTGGTAAACATTACACCTGCAAGTGCAAAATATCAGCATATTAGCATTCTTATTTTGGGAATGTTAGCATAACAACATTAGAATTTGGCTCAAAGCACCGTAATACCTAAATACAGCCTCACAGAGCTGCTGTGGACTCTGTTTAAAATTACATTTTCAATTTTCTCAGTAGATAATCTTCAGCAAATAGAGAATATTTTTGCATTTTTTTTGCAATTATACAAAATCATATGATTCTCCATGAAGCATCCTGGCAGCGACATCTTTATTGGTTTTAAATGATACATTTCACAATTTGTGGCTGTACATCCCTCACGGTTATCACCATTAAACCTATCATTTCAGAGCAAGAAATGTTTCATTGTTTGCCAGCAAGAGACAGGTTTGCATAACTCTTATATAATTATGGCAATGCCTTGACAAAGGGGGTGGGCATCTGAAGAAACAGAGCAGAATTAAGGGGCAACTGAAGGAGAGCCAGGCAGACAGGCGAACCCTTTCTGCAAGCCATCAGTGCTAAGCGACCCAGGCGGGGAATCTGTCATGTTGGATGCCAATGCTAACTAAATGCTGAGGTATATGACATTCCTTCCTCCCACTCACTTATCTCTCTCTCTCTCTCTCTCTCTCTCTCCTCTCTCCTCTCTCTCTCTCTCTCTCTCTCTCTCTCTCTCTCTCTCTCTCTCTCTCTCTCTCTGTGTGTGTGTGTGTGTGTGTGTGTGAAGGGCGTGGGGTGATGACAGGCCAGAGGAAGGCTCAGTGAGTTATATGTTATATAAGCAATAATGAGGTATTGACTATTGATATGCACTGAGTTGACATCTGTGGTGAACTAACAACAGATAATGGCTGCTTATCAGTTATTAAGTGTGTGTCAATGGTCTCATGTTCGGAAGATGAAACCAGATGGTTAGGAATGCCAGTGATGGCAATTAGCGCAAACTGGGGCATATGTGCAGAAAGTAGGCTGTAAAAATATTGTTTTCATGGTTCTTTTGAAATGAAATCTCTCAAAATTATAAGCACCAGTACATATGGGGGTGGCAGCCCTGTCTCTTGGATCCTGTGAAAAACACCATATGCAAGGATGGCCTTCTTCCCCCCTTCAAGGCCAGGCAGCAATAGAGCTCACAGCTGGAGGTCGGTGGAAGTGAGAATCTACTGTCTCCATTCATAGCTCTCCCGCTCTTCAGCTGTGCCATTTTCAATCAATAGCTTTTAGGAAATCAGCATCTACCCTGCAGTTTGAAATGAAAAGCCTCTTTTGTTGTGAAGGCTATAGTGTGTGTAATGATCTCACACTGAAGAAACATGCACGTTTTTCTGAGGCTTTTTCTCCCATTGCAGCAAATTACATAATATGCTTATGTTCAAAGTAGAGCCTGAATGGCTTTGAGGAAAAGCTGAATTCACAACCCATGAAGGAATTAAGGTGATGCCTACCTATCTTTTGGTGTGAAGTGGATAAAAGCAGCGATGTGTTCTGTGGCACAAGACTAGCATGTGAATAAAATCTCATCTTGTTCCCCCCCTGGCTCCAGGTGTTTACTGGGACCACTAATTCCCATCTGCATATATGCTTACCTCCTCCTCCTACTCCTCCCACTCTCCCTTTTCTTTTCTGTAGATCATGTGCAAGTGCCTGGAGCATAACAAGAATGCAAGAATGACTTTGATTTGACCCGTACAGAAGTCAGACAACGACTTTATTATCTTCTCAAAGCAATATACTTGTCAGAGCATAAAGACAGAAGATAAATAGTGGTGCCAGTTATGGTCTTATAGTGGCACTGATAATGAAAATATAAAGGCATACTTTCAATGCAGATTATGCAAGCAGTGTAAAAATAATATATCCTTATCCATATCCTTTAATTAAGTTAAAGAGGGATTATCAGAATCAAAATTAATATATCTTAAAGTTGAAGGTGCTCAATACAGGGCACTTTTGAATAAATTAAACCCCAAAATAGATCATGTTTTGTCATGCTGTATGCACTTAAACCCTCTATAGAGACTAGACTTTGTATTATAGGCTATAATATATTATAGCCTTTAATACAAAGTCTAGTCAGTCTCACACACTGGAGTAAAAAGTACAACATTTCTCAAAATATAACATCTCACAAAATAGAAAGTAAAGGGCTAGTGCCTCAAAATTAATATTAAGTGCTTACAACATGTATTAATACAGATACATACAGATATACAGATAACATTTTCTTGAGTATATCATTAGTGGAGATCGGCTTAGTGTGCAGTTTCTGTTTCATATTGTGTAATGTTTGGTCTGAGTATTTTAAGAAAAACATTCAGATTTCAGACCAGTGCATTGTGGCATGGTGGGCATTAGCTGCCCCTTTCTAAATCTAACATCGCCATCTGTTGGTGAACTAAAGTACCTGCTCCACTCATAACTACAAAAAACATCAATTAAACAGCAGTAGTGTTACACATAACACTTAATTGCACATACATGGAAGCAAAGAAAGTGTGAAGATGAAAGCTCAAAGCACTTAAGAACAGACTGCTCGTGCTGAGTGTTGACTGTTTATTGATGCTGACCATTGAAACTACAAGAAAATTATTAAACATTCATTGAATTCCTAGCTAAACATTTTCCCAGTTATATTAATGATACGAAACATTATTAGAGTTATGTTTTGTATCATTAATATAACTGCAGTGATTAGATTATTTTTCATCGTGATGCTACTCGGTGTCTATTACCTGAATTAAAGAAAACAAAAAACACATAAAGCATGACAATATACCAATTACCATAATACAAAAATACAATTTAATCACCACATCACATCCGTCTTATCTACAGCACTATAACCAGGCAGTGATTTCTTTTTACAAGAAACATTCATAATCAGACAACCAGCAATCAACAAAGAATTAATTACAACAATTATAAGAGTCATAAAACATCATATGATAAAGCATTATACATACTACACATACAGTATGTCACTGTCAGATAAATCCAATCTCTGTTATAACAAGTACAACTAGTGTAAGCATAGAAATGTCTTTAAAAAAGTATAATAACAATAAGTTTGTTACCGATATTTAAATATTTATAAGCACTTGAATCATTTATCATATGAACTGAAATGCTATTATTGTTAACAGGTAAGCAGTTTTTTTTAGCTGTCAAGGAATTCTTAACTTATTTGCACAGTATGTTGCTGGGTAATTTAACTACACATGTTATTGCTGCTGCTGTTTTGTGTGTAAAATCTTAATTTAAAAAGGGACCAAATAAAACTGTCAGAAATATGGAACTTATAGTCTTTCCTTCTGAAATATAGTGCAGTAGAAGTATAGAAAAAAAGCTAAAATGGACATAAAAGCAAGTACAATGTACATGTACTTGGTTACACACTTCTACTACTGCATAGTACTGTAGGCTGTCTGTGTGAGGGTAATTTTTGAGTGGGCAAACTGCAGCAGCCACTTACATATTATGTATTTTGGGATTTATTACAATACATTTGCTCTGCAGAGTTGAAATTGATGCTTGTCTCTGTGTGACACTTATAGTCACTCTTATCAATTCATTTTCAGTTCATTTGCTCCAGTTTTACGCCACACAGTTATCACCATCTCCATGTGAGGGATTGAAGCTAAACTGATCTAAAATCATTTGAACTATAATACTCATGAAACTTACTAAATAATCCCTCAACTAATTTTTTTAAATCCTTGCAAGTCTTTCCACTTGCAGGCATCCTTCTGCTGAAATTTGTGTGGACAGATATGAAAATAGATATATAAGAAGTATTCATATAAGAATACAGTCATGGCCAAAAATATTGGCACCCCTGCACTTGACATTATGGTAGGAGACCATTGCTTACACAAAGAAAAAAACAATTTGCTGCTTCTGGCACCGGATGCCAATCTCATGACTACTAAAGAATTTTGGGGCGCAATGTAGTGCCCAGTGTCAGAAAGCTGCGTCTCTACCAGAGGTCAGAGGTGATTGGTCCTCCAGCAGGACATTGACCCAAAACACAAATCACAACGCACTAGAGAGTTCTGAAATGGCCAACAATGAGTCCAGATCTGAATCCCAGAGAACACCTGTGTAGAAATCTCAAAACAGCAGCTGGGAGACGGCATCCTTCAAATCCGAAAGAGCTGGAGCAGCAAAAGAAGAGTGGTCCAAAATTCCATTAGAAAGGTGTAAACTCGTTCATGGTTACAGGAAGCAATTGATTTCAGTTATTTTTTCCACAGGGTGTGCTACCAAATTATAAGCTGTGGGTGCCAATAATTTTATCCAGTTCATTTTTGAGTTCTGTGTGAAATTTTATTAGGTTTGACTTATTTTCTCTGTTTTTTGTGTTGTTCCAATGCAAACAAAAGAAATACACGTGAATACCAAAGCATTTGTAATTGCAATGATTTTCTGGTAGACGTGGTGCATTATTTGACAGAAGTGCAGGAGTGCCAATATTTTTGGCCATGACTGTATATGTTAAACTGGTAATGGTAATAGTTATGTATTTTTGCAAACTGTTCTGTGAATAAATATTACATTTGTGGTAGTCAATATAACATTACAACAGTTAATGTACGCTTAGATTAAACTATAGTACAAAACAAAGATCAGTTATAAACTTTTTTAATAGAGCTTTTTCAACAGTGACAGTTGTACACGTCGCAAAAGGAAATACACGTAAATAATACAATTAATGATGGCTGGATTGCATTTAGCTGTTTCAGTTTCAGGTTCCTGATATGGGGCTTACTAGCAAAATATAATAAAACATTCCTTTTTAATGTGACATACAAGTTTATAGCGAAGTGAATCATCACAGCAGCCACAGACAGTGCTGCTTCATGACCACTCAGCAGTTTTACTGAACACTTCAGTTTTACATGTAGGAGAGAAGCCGTACTCTCTGCTCGCAGCGTCATGACAAGATATTACTTCATGTAGCTGAAGTTGTCTACAATAGTTACACAGCATATTCTCAATGAGTTTCCTTAGTAGTATATTATACTAGAAATGTTGTACATAAGATTCAAGGATTTAATTTGTTAATTAACAGTTCGAATCTTTCACTCAATTCACCACTAGAGGGAACAATAACACTTCACTTCGATGTTCTTTTCAATTAAAGTTCAATGTAAACTCGAGCCATGTAGATCCTGCGTCAAGCAGGAAAAAACTTCCACAACAACTCCATGAAATTGTTCGCTTATGCCTTTAAAAATAAAACTATGAATTGGTTCATGATACTCCAAAGGGACGCGTAGATGTGTTAATCTGTGTGATGGTTTGTGGTGAACAGATGTTTTGCAGACGTAGCCTACAGCGATTTACCCCCCTCTTCGTTTCATAAGAAAACATGAAAATGCTATGTGTGAATTACCTTGAATGGGGAGCCTGAAGAGAAAAAATTAGATCCCTATTAACTGCTGACCTCCTATAAGCACCCCTGATTCCTGTTG
Source organism: Scomber scombrus (assembly GCF_963691925.1). Taxonomy (NCBI): domain Eukaryota; kingdom Metazoa; phylum Chordata; class Actinopteri; order Scombriformes; family Scombridae; genus Scomber; species Scomber scombrus. The sequence continues at coordinate 14,212,596 of NC_084971.1, read as the reverse complement.
TTGTAAATTGACTAAATAACTGCGGTTCTAAAGCTAATTAAAAGTGAGTATGAAGCTAAAAAGGTTACAATTTTTTAGTAGTTTTGCTAAAAAGAGTCATCAGCCTTTAAAAAAAAAAAAATAATAATAATAATAATGCCAATCAAAATAGGATTGAGGATTATATGTTTTCATTACACTGTCAGAAGTCATTTATTTTCCTATTGTTATTGTGCCAACAGTAAAAATCAGGTTTTGCAGGCTGTGATGTACATTTAAAAACTGTTTTTTAAAAGTTGCTATATAAATAAAGTTTTTATTATTATCATTATTATCATTATTATTATTATTATTATCATTATTATTATTATTATTGAATAACGTATATAGAATCAGGATCATCTTCATTGGCCAAGCACAGTTTCACAAAAAATACTCGAGTTTAATGTCTCCCAATATATTCACACAGAAAAAACAAATTCAGAAATATAAAGGAGTGTCTATAAACAGGTGAAACTGTTTCTGTGATCTGTGAACACAAATAGTGCAAAGAGGTAGAAAATAGAAAATTTTCACACATGACGCTTTTCCAACTCTTGTTTTAGTATGAAAGAGAACCAGGTGTGGGTTTTATTTTGAAGTGTGAGCGGATGTGGTGCGTTTGACTCTGTTGTGTTTGACACCGGTCCGACCGGCAGCAGGCTGCCAGTATAGTTGTGGTCTCCACTTGGCTCGCATCGTTCAGGCTGCCAGATATGTGACGGTGTGGCCGCTGCTGTATCCCGGTCTACTCCGTCCGCTTAGGATGGACCCGAGGAGAGCAGAACCGGACCGTGACAGCCCCGCCACGCTGCACGGGGAGTTCACGGTCACTGGGAACCGAAAAGTCAGGTGTGCCGTGAGTCTAACCGAGAGGGAGCTCATCGTCCAGAGGCTCACCTCCGCACCTGTGGGGCGAAACAAAGTGGTACTCAGCCTGAAGGACTGCGTCGGCTGCCGGGCTCACCGGGAGGATGACAACGCGGACCCGGCGGCGTACCTGGTGGTGTACTTGTACCCGCTCAGACGGCGCTGGGTGAGCTCCGGGGTGTCACGGCAGAGAGTGGAGCACAGCTTTCGGCTCACCGTGCTGCAGGACCCGAGAGACAACCTGGAGGAGGCGGAGAGGTGGGCGAGAGCCGTCCGGGAGCGCAGTGACCGGCAGCAGCACCTGAGAGACGGTGAGAGGCTGAGAGGAGGAGAGGGAAAATAAAGTCTCAGGACCCCTTCAACACAGTTTACAGTTTACTTTGAAGAGAAAAGAGACTCTGTATCTGCTTGAAGAACAAAGGTCATGTTCATCTATTGATCGATCGATTTATTGATTATCTCCATCAAAAAAAGGGTTTCAGGAAAAAAATTCGGTATCAGAATCAAATTGATCGCCAAGTTTCCACAGGAATTTGTGTAGTGCTGCATAATAATCACAAAACAGAAAGTAACAGAAAAATGAGTTGTTTCTTTCACTTTCTCTACATTATTTGGATTACTTAGTAATTTGTGCTACTGTAACTTAAATGTGGAGCTGCAACAATGAATCGATTCGTTGTCAAAAATTAAATTAAATTAATTTATTATTTATTTGTATTATTTAAATTATTTTCTTTAGTCCTCGATTGACACTTTTCACAATTTTCTGCCAATTTATAGACCAAATAACTAACTGATTAATCAAGGAAATAATCGGCAGATTAATAGATGAAAATAATTGTTAGTTGCAGCCCCACTTAAATACAATATAAATGTTAGCACAATCTATCTGGATTGCGCTAACATTGTGCTTGGAATCTAATCTAAGTTTCAGACTAGATCTTTGAGACCTCTACTCTAAATACAAGGTGGGTCTAAAAGATTAGATACATGCAGTTGCTGCCTCAAGCCTTCCAGTTTATAATGTACTTTAGTGTTGCATAGTGTACTAACAAACACATCTGCAATGAATGAAATGACCACACACTATCTGTCACATGATTAATCTGGAGCTTTTGGGCCCTTTAATGGTCTTGGGGCCTTTTTCGGAATGCTTTACTCGTTTATAATGCAATGTGATGCTGATTTTACTCAAAGTCAAAAATGATCAATTATTACATAACTTATCATTAATGATTAATCTGCTGATTTTCTTGATTAATAGTCAAATTATTTTCTAAAACCTCAAAATATTGTGTTTAATATCTCATAAATCAAAAATAAAGCAGCAAATTCCCAAAACTCTAAAGCTGGAACGAGAAAATGTTTATTTTCTTAAACAATAAAGAAAATAGTTGGCTATGAGTTTACAACTTGATTAACTGACTGATGGTTTCAGCTCTGCTCCATTGTTGTGGCCGTTTCTTCAGTCACTTCACCTGAAATAACCTGCATGAACAGCGTGGAGAAGTGATCCTGTCAGATCTCTCTTATGATTAAATAATTGTTTAACTACACTGTTGAAAGATAGGCAACTCTAGAAATACTGCAGCCAAACTACCTCCAGGTACTGTACATACAAATTTGGATCCTGTTGTTTTTCGAACAGTCCATCATGAGTCCGACAGCATTACATGAGTGTAATTTTAAGTTGTCCTTGTTTTTAAAGACATTAGCTGTTTGCCAGTAAGTCATTTCTCAAGAAGAACCAACTCTCTTCTGAAATGTGTTTCAATCTACTTCAGCTTATTCAAACTGAAAAACGTATTTGCAGTAACAATGTCACGTACAACATTTGATCTTTCCTGTTTTATTCACGTAATTTTGATTATTGATTTTGCCCTACAGCTATTTAATTAGCTAAAAGTTTCTGCTGCTTATTTAATGCTTCCAGCTTTATCTTTGTCAAAGGCTTTTTTCCCCATTAGCTTGAAGCTGCTCCTCAAATGAATAAAACAATAGCACAAGTCTGGTACAGTCACATGTCAGTAACCGCAGAATACAAACAAACCATTTGAACATTACAGATGTTTGAAAAACACAAGGTAGAATAACCACTACCTGTCAAGAGGTCTATCCTGTATAAACTGGATTATTGTCTCTTATCAGCTCTGCTTTGTAACAGGCTGTTGCATCACCTTTAACCTACTCCTGAAATGAATAAAACAGTAGGATCAGTGTGGTATGGAGAGTCACGTTTCAGTAACTCCAGTCGGCAAACAAACCTCTTTAACATAAAAGACGCCTGAGAATGATGAGGCAATATTACTGCTATTGAGTTCATGCAATGCCAAGAGGTATAATTACTCCGGAGGGAAACGTGCTATAATTGGAGATTTCTAAAGATACGTTATCTCGTTATTTGTCCTCTTCACCAAGCTGTCCCGTCTGAAGGAAGAAATATCAAATGTAATTTTTCCCTCACACAAACTTTTTTCCTCCACACAGCTCTGGTATCAGTGGCACAGTGTGACCCAGATAGCTTTTCCCAAACTGCACAGATGTATTTTTAACGAGACAAAATATGCTGCAATTCTACACTGCCTGTCATTATCAGAAGAGGAAATACCATACTTTTGATAACTAAAGATGCTATTATTTGCTTTGAAAAATGCTGTCAATCAATCGCCCAGAGCGAGCTTAACCTGAGTCACTGACCTAACAAGTTTTTACTTATAGGACAAAGACCCAAACACAAGTGTCTTCATGGCTTAACCTGTTTTGTAGTCATGCAACGGACTTCTCACTCTACCTGGTTTCTTCAGACTAAAACTCACAACTTGTACTTTAGTTTAATCTAGACATGGGGTGTGTGGTCTAATAAGGGTGCTGAGGTGTGGCCGCTCTTTGTAATTCCAATTGTGAAATACATATTTACTGTAAGATTGTTTTTGTTAATGTTGTGTGTGTAAATTCCAGTCCTTACTCTCACATCAATCATACATAATTACAGAAATGAGATGACTCATGAGAAAATGCTGCCTTCGGTCTTTGTCTGTGTGCCAAAGGGTGTACTGCTCTACGCCCGATGGTGGCATGCGTGTAATATGTTTGGGTTTTCCTGGTGGCTCCTTATTGGTTGACACCACACGCCTAAAATAACAGGATTTGAGGAAAATTTTACGCCCAAGAAATGTTTCCAGTTTGGGTGATTTTCTTGCCTAACTGGGTGGCTTTAGGATGGATTATGTTGGTAAAATGAGCTTGGTGGGATGGTTTGTCATAGTGCAGATGCTTTTCTTATGTTTTTTCAATATATTCGTAGTCTTTTATGGCTAAAAATGATGGTTTTGAACCAACCTGGTGACACTGCTCAAAAGAACACTGCTAGGAGCGGACGTGTGTGAGATTGACCAGGCTGGTCAACCATCAATGTGATGAAGATTTTTGCTAGTATTTAATTTGCTGGATTATCCAACATTTTTGGTTATTCTGTTATTTCATCTATTAAAAACTATCTCTGAAATGTTTGTCCAGAAAATGTATTATATCATAAAGAATCAATATTTTGATCTAAAATTACATATATCATAATAAAGGATTTCATAGAGGAAGATACAGCATAGAGGAGAACCAGAAATGCTGAAGAAATCAAAATTCCTGAGCAATTGCATCGTCAGTAGCATTCATTTCAAACCTTTTTCAAGCTGCAGGGGTCTTTGGTATTTCTGTAAAGTGGCAGCATTATTCCAGTCTAACAGACAGTCTACAGTAAGCTACTCAATATGCCAGAGGCCTAGTAAACCATACTAAATCATTTTTGGGAGCTCTGCATCCAAACCATTAGTCTAAATGAGGTCAGTGCTGCCTGTCTGACCTCTCTATCAATATTGGCGCTCATGTCATTGGCTTGACGTCTGGTGTTCTGGGAGAATTATCCAGAAAGCATCTGTTTCCACCAAATGTACTTACTAACCTCTGACAGGTACTGTAGAAGATGATATGCAACTCCAGTTTACATTCATCTCAGTCTTGGATTTAGGTGCCCAATATAACTATATCCTCCTTTGCTACATGTGATGCCGACTCTGCTTTTTCACAAACAGGAGTTGTGTATGTTTGATGTTTGTCACATGCTCAGGTTGCACAGCGCAGCATCTCTGCTTTAATAGACGATGCTGTCAAACTGTGTGACAGACTCCACCTTTTGGTTCATGTCATCAATACTACTTTGCATGATAATCATCATCCATCACACCAAGCATCTGTTAGGGTCACACAACAAACCTTCAGTTGACTCCCGGGTACCTCTGTAGCCGACCGTTGGTGGTCATTTTCTCAGTAGGTTCAACTCTATGTGAATTGGTGTCGAAAGAAGTTGGTGAGAGAGAAAGCTGACCAAAGGCTACAGATGATGCTGCAAACTAAGTGGCAAGCATTTTACGGTTTCATTTTTAAAATCATCATAATCATTATTATATTAATCAACATAGTCTCTGTTTGTAGTCCAAGTTCATAATCAGACTGTAATCAGATGGTTGGTTAATTTGGGTTGGTTGTCTTTCTGTGATGGTTTTTGACAACTGACCATTGACTAGTTCTTTCCTTCCTTTCAGCGAGGAGCAGAATATACTGTACATGCATGTAATACTGCAACAAAAAATTATATTAGTATCACGGATTAATCATTTGATTATTTTCTTAATTAATTGATTAATTCTTTGGTCAGTCGATATCAAAACTGGAAGGGAGGAATGTTTTTGTTTCTGTTTGCTAGAATAAATTACTTCAGTGATTGATCAGTTACCAAAACAGATTGTTATTTGTTAATCCACTAACTGATTGATCGGTTTAACCCTGCATGCATGTTGGCAGTCAGCTGGCGGTCAGCTGTGGTCTTCGTGGAGTGTTTATCTTTCAACAGCTGATAACAGTCAGTCCATCAGTCTTTGTCAGCTCTCATCCTTTGTGATCAGCTGAGCATATCAGAGCCCTGATTTAAGTTCCCATAAATTTCATCCCTGCTGTCAATTAAAATTGACACTTAAGCTACATTGCCAAGTATTTCCTAAATAGTATTGATTCCATGTTGTCAATAAATGGATTCAGGTCAGCTGTGGATAGCATTATCATCATGAGTCAGGTGATGACAGCAGCCAGAGAAGCTACTAGTATTGATCAAATCAATCACTGTAGGTTGTCATCTGGCCTAAGTACTTGGCTGCCACCGTCCATTGACAATGAATTACAACACATTACCAACTAATGGGGATCAATTAATTGGGGGTTGAATATATTAGATCAATCACCAACACTGTCACCCACAGATACAGGCTCACTGGGACTGTTGTTCAACTCTTTTCATTGTGTAAGATTTCTGTTTCTGGGTCAGATGCTGTAGTGTTTTCACTGTGTGGCCCTCGTGATGTTACCAGTTCTAGTAGATGCTGTGTCCAAGCTGATGTGAAGCTACAGTGACAAGCTGAGTAAATTCGTGGCTTTCTAATAGGTCAGTGAAGTCAGTAGCAGTATGATCAGCATGATTTTTATCATGAGACTTGATTCATCCATACTAGTGTGAGGCATCATTCTGATCGGTTTCTCCATATCACATGAATCACAAACATTAAGCAAGGATGACACAACATCCTTATCAGCTTTGCTTTGTTCTTGTAGGCTGGTGGAGGAAGGATCTTTATGGCTTTTTTAAAGCTTTTTTCTTTTGTAGTTTCAAAGGTGGAGGAAAGCATATTATCACTTTCTTTGGGTGGAAATCATATCCTCTAACTAAGTCTCCGCTCTCAAATCAGATAAAAGCTGTTGGAGAGATTCTGTTTATGTCAAACAAAAAGATTTTGACTGTCAAATGTTTGGCCCCAGAAGGCAGCAAAACTTCAGTTCTTTCTCAAAATGTTCAGAGCACTTAGCAATTTCCTGGACTGGGTTGCATCACTAAGTGATATAAGTGTGTAAAGTATTTAAGTTATTAGTTCTAGCTAGTTTCAAACTAGTGATTTACTGAATCAGGTTGCACCATTGAAACTTAACAGTTGTATCTAGTAAACGCATTACAAGTGTTTACTGGATAAGAGAATAATTAGAGATTGTGTAAATTTGTTGCCAGGAAACATCAGTAGAGCTGTTCAATAAGAAGCAATCAACTAAACAGGAAGTCACTGAAACATCACAAGCTTTAACATTAATTCCAAAAATAACAGTTTTAGGAGCCAAAAGATAAAATAAACTTAAGTTTGGAAACACTTGTCCAAACGTTTCACTGGTACTGTAGGTATGAGTTTGTTCTGTTTACTTGGATAAATATATGAGCCTTAGAGTCAGGAGTATTCATGCAGTTTACAGTGAGACTATCTTTGTCAAATATTGCATTCAGCTTACGCAACAGCTACACCCGGCAGTTATCAGGTTTAAATATGAATAACATCTAATCTCCACATTAGAACTAGCTTATGTTTGCAAAATGTTATAATTTAGTGATTTGCACATTTCCACATATTAAACACTTAAATTATAAGGCTGAGTTTGAACTTGCATGCAGCTGATGCAACTGGCTCCATAATCCCAACATGTATCAGCAGTTTTTTAATGCTACGGTGGCTCAGTAGAGTTGTTCTTCTTTTGTAATTGCATCCCACTTCCATCATGTCCAACATACAGCTTCACTTTTCTTCTCTTTTCTCCCTGAATGGCCTCACAATCCATGTACTAGATAAAGTCTTTGCTCAGCATCATCAGTGTAGTCAGCAGAAAGCGATGAAATAATAACCGTGGGGTAAACACAGGGGCTGAGTAGTATCAGTGTTTTATGTCTTGACACTGTAGATGCTACTGCTAGTTCGCTCTGTTTTTTGACCTCCTTTGTAGTTGGCTGTCCTGTGGGGTATTCATTATCATCAGTGTCAGTAAAATGCTGCTCACACAGCAGCTGCATTTCATCACACTGTAGATTAAGATTTTTATCCAGGTTGTGTTTCATGGTGGTTGGACAGCAGCGACACACCGAGTTTGATATTTGTTCTAAAAGGCTTTTGAATCACCACAAGGATCATGACCTGCGTGGATGCACTATAACTGAATAAAGCTGTTAATTCAATGTGAAACCATAGAAACAGAAGTGATGGAAGTTAGATGAGAAGCACCTTATATGACATTCTCGGGGGAACGGGTGCCGCTCCTTTTAGCAGCCAAATCCAGGCCTCTCTCAGCCAATCAATCCTGTTACTAATACATTACCTCTGGCCGAGTTGAGGCTTTGACAGTGGTTGGTTGGCTATTTTAGACACAAACACAAGCAGAAAGTAGAGGTATATGTGATGTGATTTGCATTTTATAAGCCATCATATAAGACATCTGAAATACTTGGTTATTTGTGATATTCAGAAACTGTCAAAACAACTTTTATATTTAGTTTCGGGTGTCAAAAAGAAGAAGGCACTGTCATTGTCTGACATTGCGTTGCAGGTGCTAGGGTTACACATAATATAAGTATATATATGACAGTTGGCCAGTTTTTTATCAAGAGAGAAATGTGCTGCAGAAGAAGCGGGGAGACATGTCAGACAGTTCTTCGACTGAAATTGTTGACTGAATGCAAAACAAGTTGCGAAGCTACTTTAATAGTGTAATAAGATAAGAAATTGTTTTCAAATACTGAACACTTTTATACACATCTATTCTCTTTAAACTTATTAGTAATAGAAAAAACACAAAGATGCTGAGGCTTTTAATTAGTACTGTGTTAATTTACTGCAGCTGTTCTTAGCTTTGATTGTCCAGTGACGAGTCACAGGACAATCAAAGTAAATTTATAAATACATATTACATATGAGTAATGAAATTCTGTTACAGACCTTAAAAATCCTGAAAAACGAACTTGATTACTCTAATTAATTAGGATGTTTGAGTACATGTGAACAACATGCTTTTTCACATATTTTCACACAGTATTTACTGTATGGGTGTTTTTAAAGACTTCAGTGCTTAAATGCTTTATGGAAAGTACTGTATAATCCCGTCAAGGATCACACCCTTGTGATTAATCAGTCTTTAACAGACAAGACTGATGAAACCTCCCTATTCTTTTACAACAGAAACCACAACAGGTTGTCACTCCTGCTAACAAAGGGAAAAACGTGTGTGTGTGTGGGTGTGTGTATGTGTGTGAGGTCAGATAGCAGTGGTAGCAGCACTCCCCTCCCTGAGGACTCCTCCTCATCAGACATACGCTGCGATAGAGCTTGACGTGCTGTCGAGACCTCTGATTCAGCCGCTCTTTCCCTCTCAGGAGGGCTTTGTGTTGTTCTGGGGGCTCAAAGCGGCTCTGTGTCAGTAATGACAGCGTCCTGCCCTTCCTCTTACCCAGAGCACATCCAAATGATGGAGTGTACTGTTAAAATTTGGCAAAATACAATCTGTCTTCAGCTTCCTTAAATAAAAAAAGCAACATGCTGGAAAAGGAAATTCTTGAAACTTTGTTCATCTCCTCCTTCTTGTAAAAAAAAAATCATGACAACTATCTTCATCATTCAGTGTTTGCTTTTCTCAGAAATGTTCTCAAGTCCTTCTGTGATATGCCGATGACAACAGCAACCACTAAATGACCCTTCATACTACAGAGCAGCTGCTTCACCTCAGATAAAGCCAGTTTTGCCTGGTAAAAGAAACATGTGGTTATGTTTTTTATAGTGGGAAGTCCATTTCCTAAGTACATTGGCACAAAACTCATTTTTTCATTTTTTACACTATATATTCTGTCGTTTTTTCACAGTTTGCAGTAATCCCATGTTTTGTTTACTGCATGCATGCTTTTATTTAAAACTGACAGAAGTGAACATACAGTTGAGCAAAGTGCATTGATTAAGCATTTGAGCTGCAGTTCCCATTCAAAGAAAACTTAACACTGAACACTAAATTAGTGGTGATGTAACCAGCAGAATTGTGTAAAGTTTGTGCTTTGGAGTTTGTTTTATGCAGCAGTCTAACCTCCCTAATCTGACCCTGCGGACTAAAATATCCACATGAGACATCATTTCTTTGCTAACAGCTAACAGCTCATCCACCTCTGTATAACAAAGCTTTGGATAGAACTATTTGACAGACAGTGCAGGATCATTTTAATAAAAACCTCAATGTCATAAACTCTCAGCTTTTCTTAATATAGACCCATTGCTGGCTAACCACCAGCACCTCCTCCTCCTCTTCCTCCTCTTTCTTCCCCCTCCTTCCACACCCTTTGCGGTCTGGCTCAGCAGAAGTCTGCTAGCGTGCTCGAGCAGCCTATCTTTGATTTACTCATGGTCTTATGGACCCAAGTTATCACCTCACTGTACCTAAATGTTACTGCAGTGAGGTGCATGGAGGTGAGATTTAAAGATGCACTCTGTGATGGAGTTGTAAACAAACAAACAGATAGTCCCACCACCAAAATACAATATACAAGACTGGAAATTATATCACTCTCAAATTGATCTGGTCAAATTGGACCTTTTTAATGCAGGTTTTTAATGTTTTCTGGTACACTGAAAGGTTCACAATAGTAAAGATTTACATTTCATTTATGATAATGACACACAGGAAGTCAAATCCTTTTATCATATTTGAATAAACCTGTAAATTAAATGGTACAAATGACTACTGATTGTATTATTGATTTGCCTAACTTAATGACTTAGTGACATTAATTATTGTGGTATAAATATATTCATCTTAAAGTTTTTGGTCTTTTGATGCTGTAAATGGTGTTTCAGTCTAGGTAAATATAAATACATATAAATAAGAAGGCATGTTTAATCACATGATCAAAACCAAAAATATATCCTTACATAATGTAAAAAGTGACACATGGTCTAAATCAGCTTGCACTTCAGTCTGGATCGAAGTCTTGCTCAGTGATGCATGTTACAGTGAATGCTTTGACATTTGACTATAAGATCACCAGTAGCAAAAATGAACATCTATAATCGTGATGGATACACCCCAGTCATTGTTCTGTCTCTCTGGATTTCCATCGTGAGGTTACAGCTGGTATGTAGCTAACTACAGTATGCTGTTGAAGCTTGGTTTAGACGGTGAACATTACACAGCTATCAGATGACAATCTCATATCTGCTGAAGCTGAAACTAGAGGACGACATGGGCATAGCATAGAGTTGTCCCGCAATAGTATAGGTCATGTCTTGTAATATTTAAATAGACTTGATGACTTTAGTATGTGTAATAGCTGTTTATTATTGTGCTTGGCCTTAGCCTTAGAGACTAGTAGCTGACTCCTCAGATGGCCTGGGACAAAACTCAAATTTCTTAGATTGCAGTTGGACCTATCTGTCATAATACAGGTGGCAGGAAGAGAATAAGTACCAGGTCAAATACATGTTAATCCATTAATCCCTTAAATATGGAAATGGGATTCCCTGCTAATGGGTGTTTGTCAGGGTTTAGAGCCCGCATCACATCACCACTGAGGAATAGGCAGAAATATAAGAGTGGTCCTCAGTCAGACAAAAACCTGTCAGTGGCTAGGTGGACAAGGGTGGAGGTCATAACATTGTTTCATGCCTTACTTTAGATATGTGTTTGTATGAGTGATGAAAAACACACTTTCAGTACCCATTTACTGCAAAGTTTCAACTAATATGAGCTAACGTAGTAAAACATTGCAGCACTGGATCATTTTCTTATTTATTTTCAGTCTAATGTCCTGTGCAGACTGAGAGAAGCTGACTAGGAAACCAAGGGAGTAATATCTGCTACAGACAGTAAACATGTCAGTCAGCATACTTGTTCACATCAGCCGCCTTCAAGCACACCAGATGAGCTTTTTTGCCACAATAGTAACATCAATATTGGTTGGTCCACCACTTTGGTCCCAACATAAATAATCTCATCAACTATTGGGTGGATTGTCATACAATTTGATACAGTTATCAAAGCCCCCCTCAGGATTAATTATAATAACTTGACTTTGACCTCCATCAGGCCAAAACTTCAATACTTTTGTTTTTGAGTAAATGCTTTGCGTTTAGTGCTGATTAGCAAATGTTAGCATACTAACATGCTAAACTAAGACAGTTAACAGCATACCTATTAAACATCAGAATATTAGTGTGGTCATTGTGAGCATACTAGCATGTTGACGTTAGCTGTAACTCCTCTTGTTTACTGACTTAATAATGGTTTGTTCCCACTGGGTCTCACAGTTAAGCAACAAATCAGCAGCAGAACTAGTTTTCAATAGTAACATCCTGTATACTGTACAGTTTTAAAAATGTATGCTAACATGAAGCAGGACACGTTGCCATCCTTTTTATAAACTAAAACACACATCTAAGTACAAGGCAAACAAACATGTCCTGATGTCTCTTCTCTCTATTTAAATCCCTAATGAGATAAAATCTGGAGGGGTCCCATCTGAGTGTGTAGTTCATGCCGGCTGAGCCGTATGTCAGGCTCAGCTAAGCGTGACGGCAGCCTGGTGCTTTTGCAGTTTTCATAGAGATTGTTTCTCCGTTCCTTAATCACAGTTTAATACTTGGTCAGGCTTCACTGCGGAAAGGAGCAAGACACCCGTACGACTGACATATGCACACAATGAGTCAGTGTGAGTCGTCAAGCAGTGACGACACTTTTGATAGAAAGATTGACCATGTAAGGTCATGGATAGTTTTATCTGTTTAAATAATGAATGTGCAATATGCTGACTAATGGTTACATGTTTTATTTAAATTATCTGGGCAGCCTAAATACAAACAATTAAAATATTAAAGAAATTATTCTATTTTATATGTTGAAAAAATATAAAAACACACATTTAATGGTGCTGTTTTTTGCACTCAAAGGAAAATTAGGAGAAGCGTTGAAGTTGTAGCTCAGGGAAATTGGCACACGGCTGAGTGGGTGGGAGAGTTGTCAGACACAACTAAGAAAGTTGTCTATTCTCAGGCTCCATATGCACCCAGATTGCTATTATAAGGAACATTGGCGGAAAATGTGTTTTTTCCGGCTTTAGGGGTTTTCCCTTTCATTTAGGCTGTTATTTCCTATGGCGAATACGTCAGTAGTGATTATTCCATTAAGATCTGGGACAGTTCCCATGCTCTGGGTTTGAAGAGAGCGTTTGAGACGTCTGTAATCACAGATCAAGTGAATGTAGTTGAGATGCAGAGCGGAGCGTTTGTTGCAGTTGTTGTTGTTTTTCATCTTTTTCGTTTTGGCTGCTGTTTGTGATGATGATGATGATGATGATGATGATAATGATGATGAAGGAGTTTGCTTCTTAAACTATGGTAGTGTCATTCATTTCATCACTCTATCTAACAGAGTAACAAGCTTTTGTTCCTTAAATGATTTGTTTGGGTGAGGATGGCTCCAATCTCCAGACTCTGTCATAACTGTTTACTAAAGTTTTATGTCAATTAGCAGATTACATAAATATACATAAATAGAATGAAGTCACTACAGGAATTAGTGAAAATAAGTGTCTAAATAAAATAAACAACATATATCATCACTTGACAATCAGGGCTACACCCATCCATATACAAACAAACCAGACACATTATCTGCTGTCATAACCCACCAGTCTTTATTTGAAGAAGAATAACCTGCATTCGCTTAAAACATCCATCACAGAAAGTCCAGCCTGGTAGATGATGTGTAATTATAGATGTGGGGGAGGTTTGTAAAATAGATTTTCTCTACGCTTGTGTTGATTTTAGTGTGTTTTATTAGACGCGTGTCAGACTTTGGCTCCGTGCCACAATGCGACTGCAACTGAGCTAATGATAGAGGAGGAAACCCAGAGCGTGGACAGACAGAGACGAGGAGATAGATAGAGCCGTCTGGAATGCTGTGAGAAGGGAGGGGTGGCACACAGGAAGTGGCATGGGGTTGGATTTAGCAAACAAGGTCTGCGTGGGTGTTGGGGGCACTAAGACAGCAAGGTCAGGGCCTTTCAGTGCCAGCTGTCATGCCCGCTGATTCATGAGGCCACTTATTTGGCCTCAGGAGTCCAGTCTCTCCAGCCTCCACAGGAATACTCATCCTACAGAGAGAGCAGCTGGGCGTACGAGGAGCTTTCAAAGCAATGCAAGAAAATGTGAATTTCAGTTCTTTAGTTGAGCTGCAATGATTAATTGATCAATTTACTGTCAGTCCATGTAAATATAATTGACAACTAGTCATTTTTCCAAGCAAAAGGCCATAAATTATCTGATTTCAGCTTCTCAAACATGCTGCTTTTCTTCATGTGACATGACTCTTTAGCTCTGGGACATCACTAAGCTATTTAGTGTGAATGCCATTTTCAGTGTTTTTGAACATTTTTTAGACTAAAAGTGAATTGATGATGGAAATAATTGTTAGTTGCAGCCTTATTCTGCACTTCTTACTGCTGTGTGACTTGCTGCAATGCAGTATAATGCTCCGAGAGCTGTCATGCTCATGTTTTGATTTATATACTCATTCTTTGATATGTAGTAGCAATGATATACGTAATTAGTCAATTGTCAGAAAATTAATTACCAGCAATTTTGATAATAAAATAATAATTTTAGTAATATTTTAAGGAAAAATGCCAAATATTTTCTTCTCAAATGTGAGAATTTGAAGCTTTTTTGTGTCATACTGTTATTTGACATTTTATAGACAAATTGAATAATTGATCATGAAAATAATCATCAGTAGCAGCCCTAACATGTAAGCAGTCACTACAGTACATCGTTCTTTTGACCTTCCTTAATGAAAAAGCTTTAGAAAGTCTATTATGCACAAAACTCTGCTGTGTGTCTTTTACTTGAGCTAGAAGAGACTGGATCACATTACACCTGTTTTATACTGATTTTCACCCACTGCTGGTTGGGTTTAGAAGTGTTCTGCTCATGTTTAAAGCATTATGCAGCCAGACAATTGGCTAGTGTGCCTAATTAACTGAGTGTGTAAGATGATATCAGCTTTTCAGTTACATTCAGTGTTATGAGGAAACAGAAAGCCTGTCGGATTGAGAGTTTACAACAGGACAGAAAGACAGAGGGAAAAGTGCAATAATGTGTTTTTTTTTTTTCATGTTTAACTGCATCCTTGTAGTTTCAGTGTGGCTTCCCTGGAAGTGCGGTATCCACTAAAATTGAACCTGCCAATTATGCTCATGAGCCAGTTAGATGCACTGATCCCTGGAGCTTCTTCACTTCAGTTATTCCACCCATTGTTACTTATTCATCAACTGCCAGACTTGTTTGTATGGTTTGCCTCCATCCATGCTCACAGGGTTTTGATCTTTAAAGTAAAAAATAAATCCATCAGACTACAACACAAAATGAAACCATTCACCAGGAGTATCACTGCAGGGTTTTTGCCATGTAGTTTGTTTGTGTGTGTTTGTTGACAAGGCGTGACATAGAAAACAGTCTTACTGGAGCGTGTCGTTTCTTTTACAGAGAGGATTTTTTGTACCTAGTTGTAAATTTATCCCACAGCTGCACTGTGTCCAATGTGGCTGATGGCTTCCTGTCACATTTTTCTCTCTTTTCAGTTGATTTTTTCCCCCCCACCTGAGCTTTTAGAAAAACATGTCCCTAAAGGAAAGGTGGAAAGAGGAGGTGATGAATAAGCAGTTAGATCCAAATTTGATCAGACAAGGAGCAGGTGGGAAAAGAGTTTCACCTCTTAGAGATTCATGGTGTGATGTTCTTTAACATTTGAGATACAGTTACTGAACAGTTTTATCCTCATGCTGTGACCTCCATTACATTTCTGTCTCGTTTTACTTCTTGGATCTCACACACATCCTAATTGAATATTTTGTCAAAACACAGTCTTATACTGTACTTGCAGCACTCAATTAATCCTCTGCAGGCACTGTGGGACACAAGGCCAAAACCAGCTTCTCCCAGATCCTCCCTCCCTTCAGCCTCACGCTGTGCCTCTGAGAGACCGTAATCTTTAAAGTGTTTAAAAAGATTCAGGATCTCTGTTTGTTAGATCTTTGAAACCCTGCGTAACCCTCTGAAATCTGTTTGATCCTCAACATATTTTTCACATCAACCCTGCAGTTAAAATTTCTCCAAAGAGACTCCTCTGTGCTCGTTCATCTTCAGTTGCAAGCAGAATTAGTTTTGTGTGTGTGCGTGCGCGTGTGTGTGTGTGTGTGTGTGTGTGTGTGTGTGTGTGTACGTGTGTGTGTGTACATGTGTATGGTGTCACTGACCACCTTTGTTATTGCTTGTATCCACATCAGATTAGATGAAACCACAGCGGGGTTATTACAGTAGCAAACATGATAATGTTCTGTAGTTAATAATAACTCTGAGAATTATGCAACACATAAATTAATATATTGAAAAAAAAGATCACATTTATCTCACAGAAAATACACTAAATAAACAGAAACAGGGTTTTCATTAAAAGATATACAGGATGATGTGATCACACAGTCTGATGTTTGAGAAGATATACACAGATGTTTCATGGAATAATCAATTCACATTGTCAGTGTAATTGTGCAGAACATCCAGCAGTATGTTCTGTGTGCCACATACACGACCTGCATGTGTTCCCATTGCAGCAGACACTTAATCATCATAACGTCTTCTCCTCCATGGGTGCACCAGTCTTGTTCTGTGCTCCGTCCTTTTAAAGAATATAAATAAATTCAATATTTTAGCACCAACAATCGTTGTACACTTTCTGCTTTACAGGAGTCTTCGTTGCCAAAGTCTGTTAGGAGAGATAAGGGTGTCTCCTACCAGATATACCAGTACACACAGATCCCCCACGTATACCTGTCTGACTCTTTTCTCTGTAGAAATATTCAGTGCAGTGGCTCTGTCCTTCATTACTTGTTTTTACTCCCCAAACAACACTATAAAACCTGATTATTATTGACTTTCTGTAGAAACAGAATTTCTTAAACATCATGTAAACAGGCCTGGAATCAGTAATTAAGAGTACACCACCTTAATTGGATAACCTGATTCTTAATCTACTAGAGGTACAACGATTAGTCGTTTAATCAGTTTGTTGCCAACAACTGAAGTAATCACCATTTATTTTGATAATTGATTAATCGTTAAACTAATTATAAAGAGAAAAGCTTCTCAAATGTAAATATTTAGTTTCTTTAGTCTTCTATGACAGTAAACTGAATAATCTTGGGTTGTTGACTGTCAGTTGGGACAAAAAAAGACATAAAAGGATGTAGTCTTTTTTTTTTTTACCATTGTCAGACCAAATAACTAATTGATTTATCAAGAAAATAATCATCAGATTAATCCATAATGAAAATAACAGGGTGCATATTGGTTGTCCAGCAAAAAAAAGTCCCATCACAGTTAAAACCAAATCTAACCCTTTGCTACAAAACCTAAAAACGCTAAAATATCCCTCATAGTTATTGATGCAGCAATGTGTTTCTGGATTGTGGACAAGCAACCTTTTTATTTTACCAACTGCATGAAAATTTTAGTTGATAATAATAAGTTAAGTTAATTTAATGTCAAAATGCTGTACTGGTTAACCAGCTTTCCTGTGTGCATGTGAAAAATGTAATGACTCACAATGTGCTGTGTGATAGTCATTTGCCACGCTATATTATAATTACTGCTGCTTAAAAAGTTTCAAAGATCAGTCAACTTTTTTTGAGAATCTACTTTACAAATGTGACTTGATGACTTATTTGATCAGTGATGCGTCTTTGCTGTTTTCGTAGCTGTCAGTCATCACTGTGCTTTTCTATGTAGGTGCGTTGATGAGCAAGTTGTCCCGTCCGTGCCGCATGATGCTGCTGGTGAATCCACAGAGTGGGAAGGGACAGGCTCTCACTCTCTATAACAACCACATCCAGCGAATGCTCAACGATGCTGGGGTCCAACACACACTCGTCATCACTGGTGAGTTGGAGGCGCAAAAACACATCACACACATACACAGCATAAGAATATACACATTACTGTTCACCATTATAGAGGAGTCTGAAGTAGAAACAATAGAAGACATCTGGGGACATCAGTTTGGGCTTTGAGAAAAGATGATCTACATTTTCCCCCATTTTCTGACATTTTATCAACCAAACAGCTTATTTATAATTTATAAATAATAATAATTTATTCAGATTATTGATGAAATGAAAGTCATCATTAGTTAGTCAACAACAAAACAAAATCTAATTATTTTGTTTTAGGTTCTCACTCATTCATATTTATTTAAAAAATGTAAATGACAATTCTCTGGTTCAGTTTCACTTGCCTTTAATTTTGATCTGATGCAGCAATGAATGTGTTGGCTGCAGTAGAGATGTACTGATACCTGTATCAGATATCAGATATGGGTCTGATACTCAAATTAAAATAGCTGAATCAGGTATTGGTGACAATGGGCTGATCTGTTATCGGTTTTTTAAATAAGTGTATCTGTAGACTGCAGGATATCATCGTAGTCAATCAAAGAGGGCTGCTTGAATTCCCTTTCATCCATACATGCTCAAGTGTCTTTGAGCACAATATTAAATCCCTTCTTGGACTGCAGCCTGGAAAGAAACTGGTCATAATAAATAAATAAATAAAGGGTGTTAATCTTGGGTATTTTGCATCTCTTGGTTTATTGATTGAGTTGCTTGATTGCCAAACGCAATAAATAAACCTTGAATGACAGAAGATATTTTTACATGCACTGGCACACACATATGGATAAAAACACATCCATGATAAACACACACATTCACAGAAAATCCCCTTTTTCCACGATTAGATTTGATATAATCTTGTGTTTATAGTCATCAGTGTAATCTACTCTGGATGGTAAGGATTACACAGTGCTCACTCACATATATAGTATGAGGACAGATAGGCTCCACAGCAGATGTGCTATAGATGCTTTCAGCCTGATTGTTTCAGTTATTCTGTTGAGTTTTCCCCTCATCTGTCATTTTGATATCCTTCCTCTGTCTGGGGCTGGTTACAAATCAGTGCAGCGTCACATAACAGACAAAAAGTATGTCTTTCATCGCAGTGGGAGGTGCATGGAGAGAGAAAAGAGGGCAGGCAGAAGGAGAGAAGCGCAGTGAAGAAGAAAGACAGAAATCCTTGCACGGAAAACACATACACACAAAGTGAGACACACTTTTGACAAGTTAATCTTGTAGAATATATAACAATAGATTTAATCCCCAAATCTGCATTAGTGAAAGACAGACACTGAAACTACTGACAGAGAAATTTGGATACAATCTCTTTGACTCCTAGACTTCTGAGATAAATCCTTTTTAACTGTTGAATTCGCCTTTTGACCACGGCTGGAAAAATGTGATAGAGCATTGGAGCTATTTGATAAAAAAATATAAAACATGTACTTGTGTTTAATTAATGGTTATCCAGGGTTATTATTAATGGTTATTGATGTCAAACATATCGTTACTCTTTATACTTGCAGGGATTATTCCAAAGGGGATTTTCAGAACGTGGCAACCCAAATGTGATCATTAACACTTTAAATGATTTATTAGTCACAGCTTTTAACATTATATAAAAGGTGCCTTATTGGGAAGAGGTACTGAAAAGATTTTATTCTATGGCAAACATTACACACAGAAAGCTCTGTATGAACAGCTGTTTGCATATTTTTTGTATTTTAGATCCAATCGTGAGCAGTCTGGGAGTATTTAGACTCCACAGTTGAAGTAAAATGAAAACCTCTGTGAGAGAGCACCTGATGAAACACACTGTACAGGAGGAAAGATGGAGAGATGGTAGCTGCAGTTAAAGCTGATTAAATGATCAAACATAAAATGATGTTATGAACTGCTAGAGACCTGTAACTACACGAGTTCTTCTGCTTTTAATGAGCTGGACTTCTTCAGTGTTCAGACTGCAATGCTCATGTTTTAACAATTTGTGATCACACGCTGCTTTTTGGCAGGTGTTTCTACATCTGTTTCCAAGTGTAGCATCACTTTGTTTTAGAAAAGGGACATAATCAAGCTCTTACTGCATTTACTGAATAATGTAGTAACAGTGCCAGTGTGTAAAACTTTAATCTGAGGGATGCTGTGGTAAAAATGCAAAAATGGGCACTTCTGATTTAAACATTGTAGACTGACTATTAACTCCTGATGTCAGAAATTGAAACTGTATCACCCACATAAATCATGACAAAAACACTGTTTCCAAAAGTATCTGGCACTCAATGCAGTGGATGTGTCAGACCCGAGCATATTTTTTCAATTGTAACAGTGCATAACAACAGAGTTAGCTTTTGATGCTAACTCTTGGCCCTGGAGTAATGCTTGGTTACCACTGCAGGTAGTGAGCAAGTTAGCCAGACATGCTAATATTTGCAGATTACTTTAAGAACACAGACACTCTATTTAATCCATTAATCACACTTTTGCATTTGGTCCCTGTTCTTGGAAAGGTAATTAAGAAAAGCCTCCGAAATCTACTACTATGCCTCTGACTGGTATCCTTTATGCACTTTCTAAGCTATGTTGCTGTTTGGCAGAAGGTTTTACCGAACAGACAACTGGGACACACACAATTTGAGTTGCACATGACCAGTGAAAAATGTGTTTTATAATATGTTTCGCTACAAACAGCATGTTTTTCAGCATCTGTTCTTGTGCATCTTGTGTATCGTTGGCATCTGTGTGAGCTGTATCGCTGGAAGTCTCTTGTATCCGGTTGCTAACAAAAGTGGACAGACTCATTATTGGATCCTTGGCTGTGTGGCAGCTGTGGGCGCTGCCAGGGGGGCAGGATAGATGAAGGATGGCTGCACTGCTGGGGGCATACAGCGCAGAGAGAGAGAGTGTGTTTTGTGTGTTTGTTAGTGAGTTTCTGCATGTGTCTTTGTGGCAGTTAAGACGACACACTGATTCCTCGCAGGCAGTCTCCATCGTTGCTCAGGCATCTAAGATGTCTGTCAGACAGTGTTAATTAAACGACAGCAACATGCTCGTCTTCCTCTCGTGCTCAGTCTCATCTGCAATACACATTACAAATATTTGTCAGAGGAAGCAAACAAGCCCCTTGAACCTCCTGCTCTGTCTCTTTCTTTGAGTCGTTTGTTCTGTCTTTCATGGCAACAATCTACTTTCTTAAAAAATATTGTACTGTGCCGTGGTCCATGTGAGGATGTGAAGACAATTACTGCATGAACTCTAGGAAAGGACGTGGCTCTTGGAAGCATCCAAGATCCTACAATATAAGAAAATGAAAGTCATTAATTAATATATCAGTTTAACCTGTTAAAGCAGAATCTTACCGACAAAACATTCAGAATTTCTAGTTTTCTGTGGATGGAGAAGTTGCTCACTTCTGCTCTATTTCTGTGTAAAAGTTATGGCTTGTTACTTCATGTGGGTGGATTTGGGCAAATCTGGCCCAAAATACCTTTTTTACGAGGCCT
The DNA here is from genome assembly GCF_963691925.1 of Scomber scombrus. Lineage (NCBI taxonomy): Eukaryota > Metazoa > Chordata > Actinopteri > Scombriformes > Scombridae > Scomber > Scomber scombrus. Next base: position 14,191,320 of record NC_084971.1, on the reverse strand, counting down.
CCCACATGTTTAGATTTCATTTTTACATCTGGCCCACAATTTAATTTTTGTTTTTTAATTTTGGTTTCCCCCAGTCTTTTGTTTATAGTGTGTAATCTTTTTTTTTTTTTTTTAGCAAGGTTGCAGCATTGGACCATAATCACTCTCTCTTAATGTCACATTAACATGTAATAGCTGAGCCAAGCTGTGTAATTTACCCTCAGGACTACTTTGACAGCTTTGACCAACAGCTGTCAAAGTTTACTGTGGTGCACCTGACCACAAAATGAGTCTATCTTAACCTAAAAACAGTTTCAAGTGAGGTGGATAAGTGATTCCCTGTGTAGTCTGAATATGTCCTGTCTCATCTATAAGGAAATACTCTATAGGCTCAGGGTTTTTTTCCACCATGACTCTGTGACCCAGAGGGAATCATTTCCAGGATTTGCTTGTTTAATGTGGTTTTTACCACTTTTGTGTAATTGCAGCTTGGTGGACTGTAAATATACTTTAGGTTGAAACGTATCTTGATTGTCACTCAGTTTAGGTATTTTTTCCACTGACAGACCACAAAAGATCACCAAAGTCTTGTTAGCTGATTCTTCCACAGTTCTGGCTTCACAAGGGCATCATCTGAACAGGAAGAGTCTTCTGCCCCTCGGCAAAACCCATTCAAGTCTCTCTCTCTTGATCTGTGATGTGTGAGAGGAAAACCACTAGAAAAAACACATCATCGGTCATTCAGTGTTAAGACAGTGGGGTGTAAGTAGCCTCCTTTGGAGATGTTTACAGTGTGCAGAGTGGCATGAATATTAGAATATAAGATTTATGAAGCTACTTTTTATCTCTGCTACAGTAAACAGATTAAGACTCCACTTGTGTTTGTGTGTCGAGAGGTGTTGAGCGAGGCTGTGGAAACATGTACACAACCACAGCCTGTGCACAATGAAGTCAGACAAGGGCTGCAACTAACAATTTGGTTGATAGTTGTTTGGTCTATAAAATACCAGAAAATGTTGAAGCATGTCAATCACTGTTTACCAAACCAGAACATTTGTGAAGCTATAACCAGAGAATTTAGACATTTGTTTCTTTAAAAAAAAAATGGCTCAAAACAATTTATTGATTATCCAAATAGTTAACTAACTAATACATAAAGTGACTGTTGCAGTTTTATGTGAGGCATCTTCTTTTGCTACAAATTATTCCTATGTAAACATGCTAAATACAGCCAGTCCAGGTCTGTTCATCTGATGTTCAGCTTGATATCCAAGTCGTTCTCTGAGATATTTCAACTTTATGCTTTAAGATTCATTTAAAGAGCGCAGCATCTCCTCTGCCACTTCTCGACGTGGAGGTGACATGTCGACGTGTAGGTGTTTACGTCACAGTATTATGTGTATCAAGTATTAGTATCAAGTTTTTAGCATGTTAGCATTCCTTAGCAAGCATTGTGTGCTTGCTAAGGAACAGCTCTCCACTTTTCTTCAATAATTTGCTACTTTGTGCTAAACCGCATTTCTTTTATTCTTGTCCTCGTACTCTGAATCTGAAGGGTCGTATGAACGTATAAAAGTAGAATTCCTGAAACTGCAACAATTATTTTCTCCTCCATGGGCATCAACACAGCTTCCTGCTGCACTTTCAAGCCACATGAATTTCTCAGTCAGTCCCACATCACCTGAAATCCCACAATGCCCTGAAGAAAATGAATAGGGGCGATCCACATTGAGTGGGTCTTCACCGTTAGAAAAGACTTGAAGTGACCTGACCTGATGAGTTTTTATTGCAGTTCAGTGTCATTTGTTAAAGACAGTCTCGTCTTCATTCGTAACAGGAAACAGTTGGGGACGTACATAGAAAACCACACGTCAAAAATAATTAAATATGTCAGTGTAACACACCTCAGGCGCTATCTAGTGTGTGTGTGTGTGTGTGTGTGTGTGTGTGTGTGTGTGTGTGTGTGTGTGTGTGTGTGTGTGTGTGTGTGTGTGTGTGTGTGTGTGTGTGTGTGTGTGTGTGTGTGTGTGTGTGTGTGTGTGTGTGTGTGTGTTCATATGTGTGGCTACACCCTCAGACTCCTCCCAGCAGCTGAGTTAGCTGTCACAGTGTTTATGATGTTTCCTTCTGAACTAATGCACACACATGCATACACACACACACACACACACACACACACACACACACACACACACACACTCAATAAGCAGCGCTATTTAACTGTCATCACCTGCTGTCGTTTTGGTGGAAGAGCACTGCAGCTAGACTGTGCTGCTTGAAGAGAGCTGCAGTCAGGATGTGTGTGACAGCAGGGTGGAGGTTCTGGAGACAAGGTCAGCACGAGGACAGAGCTCAGCACCTCAGATGCACTCACCTACACCGCCTCGAATGGAAGCATTTAAATCTGTGAACTCATTAGAAGTTAACAAAGCTTTTATTACGGTTTACACTCAAGGAGCTTTTATATATTTGCATCTATTGGGATCTGTTGGGATATGGCTAACAGTTATTTTAATTCTTAATTAAAGGACGAGTTCACACTTTTTCAGCTTTGGCTTAACACAATACTCATACTCATACCTCACTTTTTCTGGGAGGGGATCTCTTGCAGCCAGTATAGACAGAAGGAGGAATGATTACAGTGACCGTAAGAGTCAGTATACTCCATTAGACGTGCTTGTCAGATAGTCGAATAGGCTGGGGCGGGTGTTAGGCCATTTTTCTAACTTTCCGAATCCGATGTGATACAGAGATTGGCCAGCTGTGCGTAGTTGAGGAAGTCATGAGGGTTTAAGGTCTCTAGATCTCCTCTTTACATTCCTGCCATAACCATTACAGTCACGTTTAATGTGAATAGCTGAGTGCAACCTTATGAACGTCGTCCAGGAGAGATATGCTGTTATTCTCAAATTTAAGAGACATTCACATGTAGCCATTTAGGACAACTGTAAACACATTTGATTTTGCACATCATACAAACCAGTTCTGATTGACCCCAATACGACTTAAACTCTGAGACGTGCGTACATGGTGCTGCTGCTACTTTTTCTGCCATGAACTCAACATTTACTCTTAGATCAAAAGCCACATGAGAAGCATACCTGTACTTTTACCTATTCTCATGAAGGTAAAGTTATTAATTTATTGGGGGGTTGCAGATTACTCATCTTTGTAAACTTCTGAGGACATTTCCTTAGACATGTCCTGTGACTAGAGGCCAGTAATAAAGCAGAGACCTGCATTACTGTAATGACTTTACAATCCATTGACTCAACCCACAGGGACAAAACTCAGCTGGACAAAACTACAGCTCTCCTCTCCTCTCCTCTTCTCTGCAACCGCAGCTATAAAAGTCATTACAAGCACTGTGTAACTTATATCCATCCCTCCGTCCCTGATATTTGGTTTTCCGTTTCCTCCCCTTCGTTCCACCCCTTCGTTTTACATTTATCAGTTTAACTGAGGAGCGGAGTTGCATACTAAAAATTGGTGTCAGCCTCTTCTTCCACCACTGCAGTGTCCCTGCGCTGCTGTGTTGCTCATTTGGGCCCTTCAGTCCTTTTTAGTGTACGGCCTCTGCATAGATAAGGAAATGTGACGTGACTGGACTGATAAGAAGAAATCGATTCCTTCATTCTTCTAGGCCTAGAAATAAGATCCATCTCCAGAGGACTCTGTGTGTGTGTGTGTGTGTGTGTGTGTGTGTGTGTGAGAGAGAGAGAGAGAGAGAGAGAGAGAGAGAGAGAGAGAGAGAGAGAGAGAGAGAGAGAGAGAGAGAGAGAGAGAGAGAGAGAGAGAGAGAGAGAGAGAGAGAGAGAGAGAGAGAGAGAGAGAGAGAGAGAGAGAGAGAGAGAGAGAGAGAGAGAGTAATGTGAGTGTTAAAGTACAGGGGAAGGTAGTTACATGCATGAGACACAAAAGAGGACATCTTATTCCTCAGGTCCCTGCGGGCTGAGGTCTGAAAAGTGTGGGAACGTGAAATGTATCTGAACTTTTAAGAGGATTTTAAAAATAATCATTAGATATCAACTTAAATGTGGAATATTACATTTTAGATTTAGAAGTTGCATGATGAATTGTAAACAGTCTTAACATCTGCAAATAGAAACGCTTGTAATGATTAAAGGAATAGTTTGACATTTGTGGAAATGTAATTATTTCCCTTACTGCTGAGAATTGGAGGAGATGATTGATGCCAGTCTTATATCTGTCAGGTAAATGATGTTTAATCTGTACAAACATCACAAAAAGGCCAGTAAAAACGACAGATTGTCTTTTTGTTAACATTCAGCAAAAATTCACGTCATAAAGGAAAAGCGTCTCATTTCGTGTATGTTGTACATACAGTAGTGGAGGTTTGTATAGATCTAAAACTCTACTACTCTTTACTGTTAGTGAGTCACCAAAATCTTCTAGTTTCAAATTCAGCTCACAAAAGCTTTAAAACAAATAATCCATCACCCGATGGGACTGTTTTCCTCATTCTCATGCAGGCCGTGGCAGCAGCTCTGTAGATGGGTTTTGTTCTTTAGGAAACATATTGGATGCTTCATCACATTCATTTTTGTTTTTACTTTTTACATTCCAGAAAAGCACAGAGCTGTGACACTTTGTGTCTTTCAAAAAGTACAGAAATTACACGAAATTCTATACTGTGAACCGAATAAATAAATAATGAAGAGAGGAAGAATGGTGTGAAGGAGTAGAGACAGAGGAGAATGTCTCAGCAGGTGAAACAGTGGACAGAGTTGTGACTGAATTTGATGTGACGGTCGAGTGCACTTGACTGGCTTCTCTTCACACCTCACAGCTCTTCTTCTGCCCTTTCACCTTCTCATGGAGGAGAGCCAGACTGAGAAGGACACAGAGAGATAAATCCCTCCACATGCACACAAAACAGACAGGAGTAAAACTTAATTCCAGAGAAAGCAATCTGAAGCTATGTGAAGATAATACAAAACTATTTTCTGTGTTTTGTTTTTGTTTGTTGTTCTCTGGACTCAGAAACTCCGGTTTAGCAGGAAGCAGATCTTGCTAAAGTATCTAATCTGGCTTCATCTTAATCACACCTCTTGTCAAACACTCAGTCAAACATAAAAACAGGTTAAATCTCAAACAGGTTCTCGGACTGTGTTCTTGGGGCTCAGACATCATTGAAAAGGTTTCAGATGAAGTCTCAATAAAAGAATAATTATATTTTATTTTCATCACACTTCACAATTGTAAATCAAGAGGAGACCAGAATTGCTATAAAGTAATATGTTGTACTGCCACTGCTGTTTTATTTATACTGATTTATTATCTTCCCACATACACCTATCAACAGTTATAGATTTTACTTTTAATTACAGAAATACAAAAATCTTCCTACATACTGAAGGTGAACATTTTGCATGTTCAACTCTTCACTGACTATAGAAGAATGTCAAGGTCTCAAGCAGTTAATTAGAAATAGTTATTAGCTGTACTAATTCAGGTAGTTCCCAATAATTAGTACCAATTTATAGTTGTTGTTTTGTTTTATAACATTTACAAAATTATAAGGAATTTCTGAACCTCTAAAATGAAATGTGTGTCTGTTTGGGGAGATAATAATAAATAATGATAATGATGTTGAGAACATGTGAATTAATAGTTCTATCAAAATCAAAATCTGCCACTGCACAGTTGTTTTTTTGTGCTTGTCACATTTAATTCACAGTATTTTAGTACACATTCTGGTTTTTTTTATTGTTTTTTTTTTACAATGGTCCTGTTTTGCTGTGATTCAAAGTTTCAAAGAAGCTAGCTCTGTCACTAAGGCCACACTTCATGAGATTATCCAGCCCTAGGTTAATTTACATGAGTGCTCCTGTGTACTTTAGTTGTTTCCATCTAATTGACAGTCTGATCAACGTGTCATTCAAGACCATATATCATCTTTACCTCCCACGGTGATACTTTAACTGGGAACTGAAGAGAAAGAGGAGAGAAGATTAAAAGCAGCACTGGGAACTTTGTGTTACCTCAGATATTTTTTACTATAATACAACCTACGTATTTGTGTCATGAGAAACTTGATCGCTCGTTTATGCACACAGGCCAGGTTGTACTTTGAGTAACACAGGGGGATAAGTAGGTGCTGACAGCAAACACCTGTTCTAGTGTAGAGCTGACCGTGACCTTTGACCCCTCTGTGGAAGAAGGAAGCTGACAGGACAAATTTCTCTTTTTGGATTTCTCATACAGGAGCAACACCCCAGCATGAACACGCTCGTAATATTTCTGTGTGTGTGTGTGTGTGTGTGTGTGTGTTTTACAGAGCGGCAGAATCACGCCCGAGAGCTGGTGAGAGAGGCTGACCTGTCGCAGTGGGATGCTTTAGTCATCATGTCAGGAGATGGACTTCTGTTTGAGGTAAAGAGACTCATTCACTATATTCACGCACTGTGTGGCTTTAAATGAGTGTAGGACAACATTCATCAGAGATTACAGACTTTTGTCAAACAAAGAGAGAGTCACAGTGAAGTAAGGATTCAGGAGATAATGAGTTAAAATAAACTTACTAGCAAGTTACCAACATTCTTCAAGTTACCAACATTCTTCAAGTTACCAACATTCTTGGCCTGTTTTAATAGAGCTGCCTTTCCACTCTCTGGCACACAGACACAGCTCAGTCCAGTTTTTCACTTTTTCTTTTTTGCTTTTTTGCAGATGTAGATGAACAATGTAGTAGCCTACAGTTCTATAGTTAAATGATGTCCAAATATATCTTGGCATCTATTACTTTAAGGAAGTAAACTTTATTTCTGCAGTGCTTTTAAGAGTTACCAGGTGCTTCAGAGGTGAACAGAAAACCAACATAGACAAACATAAAGCAATAAAACGATGCATAAAAAGAAGATAATAAAACCATTGGAGTAGAAATTATGAGAAATGCTTGTCTACACAAATGGGTTTTTAAAAGCTTTTTAAAATGACTCAGCTGATCTGATGAACTGTGATACTGTGGGGATGTTTGGAGCTAAAACAGTAAAAGTGTAATCCTCTTTCTCTTAAGCCTAGACGGACCGTGGACCATCTGAACCTTCAACAACATTTTGTTTTTGATCTGAGGGGTCTCAGAGGGGTAAAAAGACATAAAATATAAAGCAGAGCTAGACTGAGTAGGGATAAAAAAGTAATTTGTAAAATCTTTAAATGAATTCTGAAACTAATAGTGAACCAATGTATAGCTCAGTAATCTGCAGCATCTGTATGCGAAGCTCTGTGTCGTATATGTACTACTATGGATTTTATGACATTAATATAGCTCATAAATATGTCTAAGACATTTAATTAGCCTTTTGTACATCTGGTGATGGTGGTCTTGTTGTTGATGACACACTGAATACTGCCCACAGTGGTGACAGTAGTCGGACCACTCAGCTAGTTAACTAGTGTGTGAAACCTTTAAAATGCAGAAATGTATTTTATTTACCTTACAGGCACCCCCCCAAAAAATGTGTATTTGATCATAAGTGCTTGGGATACTTTAAATAACATGAACCTATTTTACTTCTAAAACCCCTTTTTTCATTTAACAAGTCAAGAATTAAACCTTTTGAAATGTTAAATGTGTCTAAACACAAGCTGCTGTTTGACGTATTTTCCTAAATAAAATACGGTCCAAAATTTGTATACATTTAAGATTATCTGGTTCAAGAATGAGTAAAAATAGCTATAAAACTACCCGACATTTGATGCCAATTTTTGGTAAATTTGTGAAAAGACTAGTTCACATTTTTCTGTCCGTCCACCTAATAATCAAAGCTGTATTGTCTGTGCCTGCCAGGTGATTAATGGTCTCCTGGAGAGATCAGACTGGGAGGAGGCCATCCGGACCCCGCTAGGTATACTTCCTGGCGGATCAGGCAACGCTTTGGCTGCATCTGTACATTACTACTCTGGGTAAGTCATGTGCAGAATCATAAATAAAACCATGTGCACTGTAAAACCAGCGCAGCACTGCAGGTAGTGGTGTAGTTATGATACTGTTTGTCTCATGGCTGCACAAACACATCACTCATCTCTTGAAGCAACGATGTATTTACTGCAGCAAAGAACATTAAAAGTGTCGCAACCTCTGAAATATTGCTTCATTTAAGATTTATTACTCTATAATGACTAACTCGCAACGTACAACTTCACAGAAACCAGTCTAACCAGTTAGGTGACATACTGATTTTGGCTGCATCATTCCAGGCGCAGCACTGAGTTTCACTAGTATGTACATACAAAATCAGGTTACGCAATGTCTAGTTTCAGCCAAACTGTGCTCCAAAAATACCAGTTTATCCCCTTCAGACTGAGCTTCCTGTACTTTATGAAGGTCTGGACCAGAAACGGGAAACTAATGTAGTTGTCAGTAAAAAATGTTCCGTCCATTTTTATACTCGTGTGCAGAAACACACAATCATAACTTGTTTGTCACACGCTGTGTGTAATGGCCATAGTCCTCCTGGGTCTGCTATAGGTCGATAGTAGTATTGATGGTGTGTGTGTACCATCAGTACTACTCGTGTATCAACTGTCATATAGTGTAAGACGGTGCTCCCAACCCACACACAACTTCAGAGTTAAGACATAATGATTAATGTCATGTAGTGTTTTCTAGTATCATTACAAATACAATATCTTCATTATAACTGAACCACAGACACACACACAGTTCTCCCCTCCTGCTGCGTTTCTCTGTAAAATGCACTCATCTCATCTTAATTAATTATTAATGATTTCCTCATTTGAGTTATTGCTTGAGCTCATTCAATCAGAACAACAAACAGACAGGAGAAGGACAGAAAGAGAAGGCGGAAAGATCAAGTGACAAAATGACCCGTAACATTGATAACAGCAGCTGATCAAAATCAGACGAGGAAAAAACTGATTGATATGTGTGATAACACCTGATCTACTGTAAACTGCCGTCTATTGTCAGCAAAAAAAATGAACTTTTGTTCTGCTGCATGGTAATGTAAATATTAGATTACATTTTAATAATAAAAGGTGCGTTGCTCCAGATATGACAACACGTGCGCTTTGTCAACTTCTCCTTAATGTTTTTTTTTGAAAGTTTGACCTGATGGTGGCGCTAGCGAAGACATCAGAGGAGCCCCAAAGTGATTTAAATCCATCTTTAAGATTCATCCTCGGGGAACCATGAATGTCTGTCCCAGATTTTGTGCCAGTCCACGTAGATGAGATATTTCAGCAGATAAGTGAAATCATTGATTGGCTGCTGGTGTTAGAGGAAAATTCAGAAGGTCACCAAAGTCATCAGCATTCATCCTCTGGAAACCATGAATGTCTTTATAGACATTCATGCTGATCAAACATCTGATCCACAAACAGTGGATGATGTTACAGTCTGGACAAAGTGGGCATCTAACTGACAGACATGGTCATACACAGGGCTGTGCTGCTAGCATTGATACAAAAAGGGGGTGAAAAAAAAAGTTCCTTCAGAGTAAGAAGGGCAGATAAGTCTTAATATGTGCTTTAATATCTCTGTTTGACCTTTATTGTCTCAGTTGTAACACCTCTGATAGCTTTTAGAGAGGTCATGAACCCATGTGAGAAAAACCTTGTTATGGAGGAGAGATTAATATTCAACCGCACATTAACCTTCTCTCTTCTCCTAATAGACCAGTGTAGGTCGTCTGTATGGTCTCATGATTGCTCTTAATGTAAACTAGCTTTCTCATTAGTCAACAGTGGTGGCTGTTACTTGTTTTATGTTTCCAATGCCCTTTTTACTCTATAGTCACCTGGTGTCACGTGGGAAAATTAAAAAGCTCATGAAGTGCTTTGAGGCGTTTCCTTTTTAAGCTACACCTGCTTGTTTTGTAGGTCACATTGCGCGTTATCTTAACCTTTTACTCTTTTACTTATTACGTAATCAGTCATTTTGTCAGCGTCAGCGTTTGTTTGTTTTGGTTGGTTTTAGCAGATTTACATTTTCCTTGATTCAATAAAGGCCAAATTAAATAAAGTGGCAATAAAAGGATATTAAAGAAAACTCCTTACACTGAGGGTGACATTGATTCATCACCTGAACTGCATCTGCCAATCAGCTTCTCATCAAACAATGGTCTTCCAGGCAGAGCGGCAGCAACAATGAGAGGAAGGGACCAGACTCTGTATTGTTTACTCTCCTCTCACACTCCCGCCGTATCCAGAATATCTCTCTCTCCGGTTGCTGCAGGCTGTCCTGCGGTGGCGCTGGCCAGAATGTATTTGGTATTATTCCCATCTGAATGTAGGGTTCACAGAGGCTACGTGCTGCATGTGGATCAAACGAGTGACAGCTAGAACATATCTGGTATTATGCAATGCTCTGAACGGGATCTGCTGAGTGAGGGTTTAATGTGTTTCTGTAACAACAAATATAATGAGCAGGAGCTAGAACATCATCTGTGAGCTTGCTGACGGTCTCTGAAGTGACAGGTGTGACACTTGGACGTGAGTGAGAGTCTCCCTCCCCTGGTGGTTTACAGATACTGCATGAATAAAATATTGCTAAGTGAGCTGACTTTGTTTGAGAGCAAACCAGAAGCTTCACTTTAAACTTGATTTTCTGTGTCATTCTCAGTAGCTGTAAAAGATCCGCAAATAAAGTAACTATGGGTAAAATTACTCAAATTATGAAAAAGCGACGTTCACAATTTCCACAGTGATGTCTTCAGTTTGCTCGTTTTGTTTTAGAAATTGTCCAAAACCCAAATATATATTGAATTCAGCATCATGTACAATAAGGGAAACTACACATTTTAACATTTGAGAGGCTTGAAGAAGAGAATTTGTGGCTATTTTGCTTGAAATATGACTGAAACAATGAATTGATTATGAAAATAGTTGCAGATGAGTGAAATCAGCATTTTTACTGATGGAGCCTGTTGAGGTCGAGTTAGTTATACTAAATAAAATACAGTTTGGTAGTTTGATTCAGTGGCTGAACACCCAAATAACCACAAGATAAATCTGAGGAGGTGTGAAATGATTGATGAGAGAGGAAAGAAAAAAAAGTTCTGCTTCATAAATTTGTATTAATATTTTGGACTTTTTTTTCTGACAAGGAGCCTCAAGAAGACACAAATTTTCAGTTTATCTATAATTTTATCATTCTGTTTTTTCCTCAATTTTTTCCCCATTAAAGGGTTTTTAGGGGAAGTTTTATGAATTGTGGGGTCTAAGGGGAGAGCATGTTGTCTGCTGCACAGATTGTAAATCCCCCTGAGACAAATTTGGGATTTGGCCATAAGCCGAAAAGGTTGGAAACCACTCATTTAATCTTCAACAATGTTTCTTCATGTACAGTCTTAATTTGAAAGAAACCAGTAACTATAGCTGCAAAATAAATGTAGTGCAGTAAAAACTAGAAGTAGATTTTTCTCTGAAATGTAGTGAGGTAGAATTATGAAGTATCATAAAATTAAAATATAAACTTGAGTTTTCCACCAGCACTTTCCACCAGTGATTCTGAGGTGCAGTAAAAGAGATGAAACAGCGGGAGGGAGACGAGATGGAAGTCATATTATTTCTTGACCTTTTTATTAAACAAAGATTAGAAAGAAGCTGAGCCGTGGAAATGTAGATGAGACTATTTGGACAGACTGGAGGATAAATCCAGGATGATAAATATGGATATATCTGCAGGCCACAGCCAGTGAACTCCACTGAGACGTCCAGTCATCGATGTAATTGACTGTTGGTGGTAACAGCAGGCAAATCTGTGTGTGTGTATGTGTGTGTTTGTGTGTGTATGTGTGACAAAGAGAGGCGTTATCTTGACCTTCCACCCCTGTCTCCATTCTCCCAGATGGGGTTGTCTTTGTTGTCTCACTGGCCTGTCATGTCTGAAGGCCCATAAGCTGATTCTGTCCCACCCCCAAGATTTGTCCCTCAGCCTCCTGGTTTTATTGGGGGACCCCCCCCCCCCCTTCTTACACACACACACACACACACACACACACACACACACACACACACACACACACACACACACACACACACACACACACACACACACACACACACACACACACACACACACACACACACACACCACATCTACCTGTTCTCTCCCCTCTGTGTAGTTACAATTATGAAATAAGGTCACAGTTATCCCAGGATTGTATAACACTCCTCTTCAGCCCCCAAAACACAGACAGCCTCGACCCACTTCCCAACCCAAAAACATGAACTGCGCCTACTTGTTTTTATTTTCATATCGACATCTTACTTTAGAAAACCGGGTTCTTAACCGTAGACTGAAAAACACTCACAAATTGTGTCATATTTGATCATGTTTGATCATATCTGTGATTTATTGAGGAAACATGATCAACATATGCTGTTTCTTTGCTTCTGAAAATGTGAATTTGCTGATTTTGTTTTTTATTTTTCTTGTAAGCTGTTGGTCTGACAAAACTGGTGGTTGGAAATGAAGCCTTGAACAGATTAATCTTAAAAATAATTGACTGCTTAATTGATAATGAAAGTAATTGTTAGGTGTAGCCCTACACCGGTTTCCGGATTTACTGTATCTTTAGAGACATTTGCCCATTTAGGCTAATGAGAGCAGAGCTCCTGCCTTAAATACAAGCTCCTACTTCTAAGCCTGAAGCTGTAAACACTACCTGTCACACATTCAAGTGCTTCTGGTAAGATATATTGAGTAAATGGACCCTGAGATAGAAGCAATTCTGTGGTGTTTGTTTTATTTTAAAAATCAAGCTGCATGTTGCTACTTTGTGCTGCAGCGGCAGAAAAAACAAGAGTTTCAGTTTAGTTTCCTTTCGGTCATTCTTTCTTCAGGTTTTTTTAGTAATATGTTTAACATTTTGATATGCTAAATGAGCTTTATAAGAAGCTTTTAATCATATATCATGATCCTCATCATCAGATGCAGTTTTAACTATTAAACAGATGTTGAGAACTTAAACGATTTATGATCAGCAAAAAGGGAAATTTAAAGATCTACAGACTTGCGATCATGTGAACATCTACGCTACTAAATGGACCTCAATATTTTTCCATAAAGGCATCATTTTTACTCTGTTGTCTGACTTTCATGATTTCTTACTTTATTCTCTGAACATCCCATCCCAACAACATCAGTCACTGCTATGAATGACCTCCAGTCACATGTACTGTAACTGATATCACGATAGTTCAGATGTCTCTTTCGAAGCAGCAGATCGCTGAGGTTAGATGTGTTCAAGAAGTCCAGCTCTGTCTGTTCTGACTAACTCATCGTTCTGTTGTCTCTGCAGATCCTCGCCGGTATCCAGTGAGGAGCTCCTGGTCAGCTGTGGCTTCCTGCTCTGTAAAGGTCTAGTATCCCCAATGGACCTGGTCTCCATCCATCTCTCCTCCAGCACCCGGCTCTTCTCCTTCCTCTCCCTGGCCTGGGGCTTCGTAGCGGACGTTGACATCGAGAGTGAGAAGTACCGTCACGTCGGAGCCGCCCGGTTCACCGTCGGTACGCTGGTGAGGCTGGCTTCTCTCCGCGTTTACAAGGGCAAGCTGTCGTATCTGCCCGTCACCGATGACTGCAACAACCGGCGAGGTTTGAGAAATAACATGAGACCGCACCGCAACAATCAAGCCTCCTCCCTGTGTCCAGCATCTCCCCTGAACTGCCCGTCCAAAGACTCTCCCCTCCGCAACACCTTCCACAACTCCTGCCACTCCAACAACTCCTTCAAAGTGAGGAGGACGGAGAGCACGCCTTCCCGAAGTGCCACTAAAGCCCTCGCTGGCCCGCCTGACTCGCTGCTGCTGCCTCTTGACCAGCCGCTGCCCAGCGACTGGGTGGTGGTGCCAGAGGAAGACTTTGTCCTCATGCTGGCCATGTACCAGTCCCACCTGGCAGAGGACCTGCTGGCAGCACCAGGCGCCATCTCGGACGACGGCGCCATCCACCTTTTCTATGTCAGAGCGGGAATATCCCGTACTGCTCTGCTGAGGCTGTTCCTAGCTATGGAGAAAGGTGCACATATGGCTACAAGCTGTCAACATCTGGTGTACACAAAGGTGCGGGCGCTCAGGCTGGAGCCGTATTCACCCAAAGGGATAATTACAGTAGATGGGGAGGTGGTGGAGTACGGGCCACTGCAAGCAGAAGTACACAGAGGGCTGGCGAGATTAATCACTGGATGAATTGAACAAACATCAGCTCTGCTGTTAAAGGCCGACGACGTGGAATCAAACAAACCCAGTAAACACATTTTAGTGTTCAAGGTATAGGAGCAAAGTGAAGGATGTAAGACTGATTCACTTTTAGCTGCTGCTGTTCAACTCTCAGCGGTACAAAGAAAACTTGTTTCATTAGAAAATGTGGTGATGTTGGCTGAAAGTGTACGGAGAGCCAAAGTGTTTAGTATTAAATAAACAAACAAATAAATAAATAAATGAATAAATAAATGACATTTTAAAATAAATCATCTAAATAAATGACGATAAACTAAAAAATAAAAACACAAAACTAAAATAATAATGAAAACATTTTTCAAACTTAGCTCTTTATTATGAAATGTGATTTCATCCTATTCATAAGTTTAGTGTCATTTTTATTTCAAACTACAAATGCTTTTGTAACATGTAATTTTCTCCATGATCATTTTATTCCAAAATGATTGTAGAACTGCAACAATAAGTAATTTAATTGATTATTTGACAGAAAATTAATCAGTAAGTGTCTCATTTTTTTAAAGAAAATTGCCAGACATTTGCTGATTGGAGGATTTATTAAACTTTAATGCTTCATGCTACATGATATTAAACTTTATAGGATTTCAGACTGTTGATCAGCTGAAACAAGACATTTCAAGATGCCACCTTGAGACGATATTGTTGACATTTAATTGACAAAACAATGAATCCAGAAAATGATCAGCAGATGAATCAATAAGGAAAATAATCTGTAGTCACAGTTTTGATTGGCTTTTGATTTTGTCCCACTGAGCAGACAGCCAATCACATCATTGACTGTGTTTGTCATCATTTACGATTAAAGGCTTTGTTTGACATTTTGCAGACATTTGTTAATTAAATGTTATATCCATTTAAAGGAGAAAGTAAATAACAGTAGGGGTTTAAAATGGGTACTGCAGTCCAAATTCAAAATATTGGACAGAGTTGTCTCCTTCCACCACCTCCTGAGTTGACCCAGTTTGTTTGCTTGCTTCCATGGCTGCAGCACTCTGCAGTTTGTGTGCCAGTGTTTCATATCTGGGGTGTCGAAATGTGCGTCAACCTGACAACCTCACAAAAATATGTGAAATGACCACAACCACTTAACACCGCAGTTCATGGTGGTGGACATACTGGCTGTAATATTATAGTCACAGAAGCCAGTAATGCAATTTAGCATGTTTAGTTAATCTCTGATAACATGTAACAGTAATTTTATGAGTTAGTATAGTAAATATATTACGTACTGGTCCTTTAAAGCTTGATTTGAAATCAAAGAATGTGTCTATATCATTAAATATTCATGACCAAAGAAACAACTATCAAAGTTTTAGTTTGTCAGTTTTACAGCTGTGATCGACACATTTTGATTCAGACTCATTGGTGAAATATCTTAACAAAACTTAATGAGAAAACTTGTTTATGGGACACTTAAAAAATGGTCATTAAAGGAAAAGGCAGCAAATAAAATAACCTCAAATAAATGCAGTTATTTTGGAAAGAAACAGGATGAAATCACATGTCATTTCAATGAGCTTAGATTTAAAGATTAATTGGTGTTGTAGAAACATTGGACTTGCTAATTCAGAAACTCAAAGCAAATAATTTATTGACAAACTTGATCGATCAATGAGACAACAGTTACTAATCAAAGACAGTCAAATGTCACATAAAGTCTGTGGGAGAGTTGTCTGCATGCCTCGTTAAACGTCTCATCTGTCCAGATAAGGACTTGTGTGTCGCAGTCAACCTTGGCCCAAGTCACAGCACAGAGAGTCCTTGTCATACTTTACCGCCTGTTCCCCCTGACAACGGCCTCGTGGAGACACAGAGAAAGGTACAATGTGACCCAAGAAAGAACAGCGGTCTGCTTTTCTCCCTCCATTTAATTTTCATAATCCTATGTATGAAACTTTCTTCATATTTGGATTATTTCAGTTTCATTCCTCTATAATTTAATATTAAACGCTTTGGGTCTCCATGTCCATTATTGACCGTACTGCATTAGATACATCAGCATCTCTTTACTGATAAAACACAAACACATACAGACACACTTTTCAAGCGTTGAACCTCCACTGAAAGTAAATCCATCACCATTTTCAGCCTCCAGTATCTCATCTTATCGTTGCACGGAGATTATTTCTTCTTTGTGCTGTAGCTGACATATCAACATGAATTACAGCATCTTATGCAACAGGATTTATGCTTTCATGGCTCCTCTGCAGTAGTATGCAGACTGTGTTTGTGTGTGTGTGTGTGTGTGTTTGCGTGCTGTCATTGCCCTGGTTTGGACAGAGGCGATCAGGCTTTGCTACTGTTATTTTTTCTCCAACACACAGAGCCTCAAACTCTCTGTTAAGGCCAAAAGTCACTAACTTGAATTGATGATGGGTCAGTATGTCGAGTCTGGGACGATGGTGCTCTTCTGATCCAACATGGCACACAGAAAATAACCCGGATCCCAACAAAGTACATTGCGTAATTCATTGTTACATCGGACCACTTGTATAGAATATTGGCATGTTATTCTTCATACCTGCACTGTTGGAGATCCTGCAGCTTGTTTAACTGGTCTGCTCTCAGATTTTGTACTCGTGTATTTGTTTTGTTATATATATTTCTGTGGTCTCTCATCAGAGCACCAGAGTTCCAGATCCAGACTGTTTCATATTTTTTGCCTTAAAGCCTCGCTAGCTCGGTCTTGGTTTCCTAAACCGATCATGTTACTGTCATTTAACATGTAAACAGATTCATGTCTGTCAGATGATTTAAAGGGAAAGTCTTAATGCAGATCTTGTTAGCAGTACCACAGCAGATATCTGTGATGGAAAAATCCCACCAGTTAAAGGGTAAGTTCATACAAATTACACCATTATGCATATAAACATATTTTCTCTCGTACCTATTGTGGTATCCAGACAGTTTTAGTTTTATTTGAAAATGTTTTGATATATCAGTTTGAGATTTCTCCCTCTACTCCCAAAACAATAGAGGTGACTGAAGGATTGACAGAAAAATATTTAGTGATGTCTTATTGTACATAGTGACATGTTGCTCATGTATTTTTAAAATCTTTTTTACATAATTGTTTTGAAAGACTGATATAACAATCTCAGAAGTTTAAAATTGGACTTAAATTTTGTTTATTTAGCATCTTCTTTTTTGCATAAATGCATAATTAAGGGTAATATTTCAATTCTATTACGACCACAAACAAAAAACTCCTGTCTCAGTTGTGTTGAAGCGCAGCCAAAATTTAAAAGACAGATCAAAAAACTTGGGTTAATAAAACTGTCTGCATGAATGTATTCATTTACAGGTATGAGAGAACATTATGTGAAATTTGAGTGAACTGACCATTAGTTTGTTTTGAGCTGCTTTCTCTTATTTTGTGATAACTGGGTAAATCACAGACCAGTTTACAGGCAGTAATGCAAGGAACTGGAGTTGATATGAAAGTGGAAACATTAGAGAAATAAATAACTGCGTCTTGATCCTGAGGCTGAGCATCACAGATTGATGATAAGTGAAAAAGTGTTGGGTGGTGGGTTTCTGGTCGGGTGATTGATGGGTTTTAGTGCCTCAATGTTCTCCACAGCTGCATCTTCCCTCTATCCCTCCATCCCAACAAACCACAGTTCCTCTTTCTCTCCTGCTTTTATCCATCCATTCGCTGCTTTGAGCACTGCAGTGCTCTGCAGAGCAGTCCCAGCATGTCCCTATGGTAGATTTATTACTGTTCACCTAGGTGTCCTTAACATTAAGCTTTAAGTCACAGAGAGGAAATGAGGACTAAGAGTGCAGCAAAGTCAGATTTTTAAATGTTTCCGATTCTTTTTAATTTATGTTGAATGTGTTTATTTTATTTCTTATTTAATTTAGATCAGATCTGGACACGAAGACGTTAAAAATCATTGCCTGTGTGAATCAAGTGAAATGAGCTTTGAGTAATCATGCCTTAAGAATAATGGTTTGAGAGGTCGAAGCTGGTTAAACAGCATGTTGATGAGTGCAGGGTGTAGCTGGAGAAGGGAGGGTGGAGGAGGAAGAGGAGGGGGGATATTGACTTGTAAATGCTGCATGAGGTAGGCGGCATTGTGTTCCTGTCATGGCGCCCTTCGTCTTCCTCCTCCTCACTACAAGAGATCAGCAGACAGTTCTGATGCTGTGAGGAGAAGGGTGTGTTTCATACCTGCAACATCAACACACACAGCAGCTGAGAAAGTGGAGGGTTAGGGCCAACATAAACGTGACATCTAACCGCCGTTTGTCATTTTAAATATGTAGAACAACCAGAAAGGTGGGATTTTGAAAGTAATAAAACAGTAAAAATGCTTTAACCATCATGCCATGACTACAATCGACACTGTTAAGAATTAACTAAGAAAAACCTAAATGTATTTCCTTTAAAGAAGTACTCCTCTGTTCATGACTTTGCACATTCTGTCGTACATTTGGACAAAGTACGTTTGTTGCCAATGTAGTTTTTGCAGCCTTGGAGGGACGAGGGAGATTTTAGTTACACACAGGCGCTTTTTTAGTTGAAACGTTTACTCATGAGTGACTCTGCAACAGGAATTCAGCTGAAGAGTGACAAGCACATAAAATGGAAACAGTACTTGAAGACACGCTTATTTCATTTTTTCACTGCGGTTTTTGGTCTGAAGCAGCACAACTGAGGTCAGGCACTCGACTGTTAAAAAATGGACATAAATCCAACGCAGCGGTTCCCAACCTTTCTGACCTGTGATCCCTTAAAACAAATCCATTATGTTAATTTATGACTCGCAGGTTGCAAATAACACTGAGTGGTGGTCAGAAGAGATTTTAGGACCCCTGGGATGTAAAATGATCCAGTAATTCAGGTGAAAAAATATACACAACTTTGTGCAGCAGAAACATATTTTTTTGCTTCTCAGTCCTATGACCCCTCAAGATTTTTGTTTGGCCTGCAGGTTGGGAACCACTGCTCAGCTTCTTTGGTGCAAGCTCAGACCACTTTCATCGGTTTCTTTCTATGTATAGTCAGTTTTGCTGTGAGTGATGCAGTGGTCCTTTTCTGTTTGATGTGCCTTGACTGTGCTGCCTCCCGCTGGCTTGAACACGGTGGTGCGCTCACTCGTTTATCATTTCACACCACCATTTAAAAAAAAAAAAACTTGAATGTGCTTGGAGGAAATGGGCAACATCGGCCAAACTGAAGTTTCCGTCAAAATATTTTGATATGAAAACAAAGCATCTGTCCTTATGTTAGAAATATGATATTCTGTGTAATTAATGTTATTCTGGCACTGTGCTTTTCTGTGAATATGCATCTCTATCGCCATGGTGCGACCTCATCATCAATAACTTTGAATCAAATAACTTCTTAATTGCTTGTGGGGGAGAAGAAATTGGAGCGACAACCTTCAGACAGAATCCAATTTCTGTGTGTGATACAGTGTCATTGAAAATCCAAATGAGGGTCAGCCGGGTTTTCCCAGTTTAATCAGACTAATAAAGTCTCAGATGATGAAGGACCTGATGGACAAACGAGACTCCGACTGTTGATTTTAAGTCTTTACCTGCTGCTCCTGAACTGTTGCCGTCGTTTTTAATTTTCTTCTTGCACACTGAAGATTGAATGATTCTGTATTCAAAGAGATATCTATTTTTCCATTAGACAAATGTCTGTAATTTTCTATTAGTGTTTTTGATTGAAAAAATAAAATGGATGAGAAACAGCCTGCCTGCCGTGTTTTTTCTGTTTTTTTTCATTGCAGTCCACACAACAGCTAATTAGGGATCCAAATAATTAAAAGCCACAATGTTACTATGGTACTGCTTGCAAAGTTTAATACATCACTATACAGTTGTCTTAACGCAACAAATGTTAACCAATAAAAAAATGAAACCATAAGTACAATACACACTCAGTATTTTGTACATATACTGTTTGCCCCAAGCGTCCACGTGACTTGTTAGAACTTAAGTTTGTGTTAAATATACACGGTTTGTATTGATAGATTTCAATATAGTCATGATGTCTGTACAGAGGGAATCAGGCTACAAATCATAACTTTATTAGTTCTTTTTTTTAATATATCAATAACAGGCCACTGTGGAAATGTAGACATCATACAGTCAAGTCTTGTGTGTAGCCCATTCAAAAGGCTTAAAGCAACATGTTACATGCTTTGGCTGTAAAACAAACTTCTCGCAATAATAATAATAATAATAATGATAATAATAATAATTAATAATAATGGTTTAAATCTGAATAATATACACACATACACAGAAAATTGTACATAGCATCATGTGCTTAATATCCTGCCCGACTTTGCTTCCAGATCTAGCGAGATAGCTTCACATTTTCTGTTTCTGCGAGTGTCAACAAAGGAGGGTGAAAAATGGGGCAATAAAGTCACCTCTCAATTCTTGGTGGAGCTGTGTGTGTGTGTGTGTGTGTGTGTGTGTGTGTACTTTCCAAAACACTGTCACTCTTTGGTCCTTACTTTTTTCTGAATTTAGGAGAAAAGGTGGGGAAAAAAACACACTCTTCCGAGAATTGAGACGGTGACATTTTACAAACAGCAGCATGTAGGAAGGGGGAGGGAAGGGGTGCAGAAAAAAAGAAAGAAAGACAAGAAAGCAGACAAGGCTACATGCTACAGCTACAGCAGCCAGTGAAGAAGACGACACATCTCCCTCTGTAGCATTAAAGGCAGTGAAATAAATGAAGTAAAATCCAGGAAGAGGACAAAATGTCATGGAAGCCTGATTGCCACATATGGTACAGGAATGCCAGTTTAGGAGTGGATAGTGGGGATTTTGGGAGGAGGGGGGGGGGGCTGGAAGACAAAACAAAATACCTTCATTCATGACCTCTTTTTGTTTTTTAAGTCTCTTTAAAATGCAGCAACTCTTGACTCATGGTTTTTATCCTCTCCCATCACTCATAGTTTCACAATGGCACAACGTGCTCTCATTCAGAAACACTCTTCAGCATCAAAGTTCTTTGTTCAAGTAAAATACAAGACATCTTCGTGGGATAAGGAGCTGGAATCAGGAAAAAAAACCCAACAACACAGAATAGAAAATAATAAATCGATCATAATTATATCAACAAATCTTCAGCGTCACACTTGCTGTGGTTTGTAATGTGATTAAACTCTGCACGTGCAATTTGGAGAAAAGGAATACATCAATGGCCGCGGTGTGAGAGACTGATGATTAAAATCTGCACTATTGAAGGAGGAAAAACACTGGAGCGCGGCTTTAGTGGTCTTTAGTGGTCTTCGAGTGTGTGTTTAGGCCGGTGTGGGTTAATGTCTAAAGCGTGACACAAGCAGCTCTGTACACGATGGTCTGAGATCATTAAGAACAATTCAAGTAAGGCAACATGTTGACATGAGATGACGGAATGGATGCAGGTATCGTTTTTTTTCTCTATTTAATTCTTTAAATTGTGTCATTTGCAGTGATGTGGATTCACCTCCGTCGCCCACCGAGTGAAGCCTGGAGGGAGGAGTGGAGCATTGTGGGTAAAACTCCAGTCTGAAACCTACATTTCAGCCTCTGAGTGCAATGACGTCTAACGCATCGAAACACCGCTGACTTTGCTAACTTCCTCAGAGAGCGATTTAAACTTTTGTACGTGGAGGCGACGGCTTTGTGAAGCTTCACATGACGCCACCTGACTGGTTTCTACACACCAAATCAGCTCCAGCTGTGTGACCTCCAGAGGTGATCCGCGTGTAAACTTTGTCACTCGATGTTTTGCTGCGTGGTTCGGTTGCGAGTGATTGGCGAAGGGAAATAACAGCAAGTGTCGTGGAAGAAGTGGCGAAGCTGTCGTGGTTGGCAGTTTTACTGACATTCAGTACGTTCTACTTGAATATTTGTGTGAGTGTGTTTTTGTGGAAAAAGAGAATTTGGCAGAAAGCGTACAACCAGTGATTTCTATTTAAAGAGTCCTTCTGGTTGGCATATTTATTCATATGGCGTCACATCTCCCAAGACCAGATTGTCCATGTGTTTGTTGTAGTGCAGGATGGTACAGCAAGTGTATCAGTAGTGCTACAGATAGCCGCAGTTGACCCAGCAGCCAGGAAAGCTCGGCTTTGCAGTTTTTCAGTGGAACCCAGCCGTCTTTGAACTCGTCTGAAATATAGCGAAAATCACCAGTCTGCGTGACGTTTTTCAGCCTGATTGAGACGGCGGTGGTGATCCAGCAAATCCCCGCCCATATGATGGAGGCTGCTATGTGGATGAGGGAGGTGGAGAAGGGTTCATGGCACAGATTTTTCATATCATTCAGTCCTTTTTTGCATCCACATCACTTGGCCACTCAAGTTCAAGTCCCGGTAAGGCCAAGAAAAAATCTGCCTCCAGGAGAAGCTCTGTGTGTTTACCTGCGTGAAGCGTCCATGAGAGATGAGCGTTTCTGCGTGACAGAGTGCTTGTGAGGTCCACCGCCCTTTATCCGTCGCACATATCTGCAGGGACACTGAAGGAGAACAAATACATTATCAGGTCGCATCCAAACCAGGACTTGCTCACTCTCCTGATGAAAGGTGCTGCTCTCCTGCTGTCATGGTTTGTTCGAGAGGAATTGTGGGGAAAAAAAAGGCAAAGCGTTGTGGAGTTGGGGCAGTAAAGACTAAGAAATGGAGGCAAAGAGAAAAACTGTGGGCAGTGCTGGGGGCACAGTGCAGCTCTGAACAGGCGTACAGAAGAAAGTTGTAGCCCCCTCCAGACAAGTAATGGATCCTCCTCTACAGCTTGAGGCAGATGAAAAGGTAGAAGAGGAGTAAAAGCGAAGGGAACAGTGCAGGGGTGTGTTGGGGAGCAGGTGAGGAGGCACTTACTTGTCCTCTATGTGATCGGGGATGGCAGCGGTGGCCAGCGCAGCTCGGTACTGCTTCAGCACACCTCGAACGCTCTTCACAAACCCTTTAGAGAGCGGGAAGAGCGGAAAGCCGATGTCCGGGTAGCCACTGCCCTCCGGGAGGAAACTCCGGTAGCTCTTTCTCCGTTTCTTTGGTCGCACCACTGGCTGGCTTCCTGTGGAGCCCGCCCCTCCTGCCCCAACCGTGGCAGAACCTGATTCTGACGTCCCACTGCAGACTACAGAACCAGAGCCCTTATTTTCACCACCCAGAGAGGTGTTACCCTGGGTGCTGTCGCAGTCTGAGTTCTGGCTCAGCTCCTGCTGAGAGGCCGCTGTAGTGGAGGGGCTCAGCCCTGAATCCTCCAGCTCCTCCTCCATAATACTGGTGACACCTGCTCCTGTGACCCCCTCCTCCCCAGGCTTACAGGGGCTGCTGTGGGCCACTGACACTGATCCTAGAGGCAGCTGTTCATCCAAAGGCTCCACAGATGAAGGTCGCTCCTTGGAGTGGTGAGGCCTGGAGGACACGTGT
Source organism: Scomber scombrus (assembly GCF_963691925.1). NCBI lineage: Eukaryota > Metazoa > Chordata > Actinopteri > Scombriformes > Scombridae > Scomber > Scomber scombrus. The sequence goes on along the minus strand of NC_084971.1, from coordinate 14,167,717 downwards.
GCTGCGTGACTCCTCTCAACAGCATCGTTCAATTCAAGCCACGCATCAAGGCGGTGGACGAGCCGCCAGCCGTTCAAAACAAAGTGCTCCTGGATCTCCTGCTTGAAAACGTCCACGGGATTCTGGAGGAGCTGCGTCATAGACTGGACCATCTTGATCAGGGCCATCTCGTTGTAGCAGCGGCTGTTCTCATATCCCTCCTGTAGGCCTCGGTCACTGTCGAAGCCAGCCTCATTGTAGTAAGGCTCATTGACGAGGATAAGGCCTGCAGAAAACATACATGCGGTTCAGTAGGTGTGAGTTTATTATCAAAGCCAGGCTAATAATTTCATACATTGAAAACCTGATTAAACCAAGAAAGAAGAAACAAAAGTCAAGATACAGGTGGTGAAGCCAGTTTTAGTGTTTTAAGTCAGTAATGAGTGAACTTCAAAACTGGTCTGGGGTGTTTCCACCACACTGACATCACACATTCTTAGATTAAAACTAAGTAGATTTTAGGGCAGTATCAAAACAAATACAATATCATTTTGATGTAAGGATCACAGTAAACTTTGCTTGCATTTAGGGACCATAAAGGTTAAGTGCGATGCTTGTTGTTTTTGCACTAATAGTAATTAAACAATATGTTGATGACACTCTAATCTACAACCACCCTAATCATCCTGATCGCACACAAGTCACAGTTGTAGAGGTTCATCTGTGGTGAACATTTTTTTTAAGGGAAATGCAAGAGATGATGCATAGAGAAGCACGTCATCGAGGGTTGAAGTGTCGTGCCACTGTCCTGTTTATCTACCTCCAAAACACTGATGAGCGTCACTGCTCCAGAAAAACTGCAAAATTTGCACATTGGCTCCACAGACGGACACTGCTGTTACTGCTGACAAACTACTTTTCCTGTTTTCGGTGTGTCCAGTGTAAGTCAGACATTAAATGACATGAGTCTACATGATGCAGCAAGTGTGTTTTATCCTCTATGATCCACATATGCAGAGTGGTTTTACACTATTATATTCTCCACGTTTGAGTTTTTTTCTGTACATAAATTATAAATGCCATGTTTCTGATCAAAGGACTGAATCTGCTTTTTTTTAACTTAGTGTTACAGCCACTGAAGACAAGCTCTGCTCGGTTTGGTAGGCTGTTGTTCTGTTCCTGCACGCTGTCTGCCTTGTATCCCTTTTTATTTCTGACTCATTTCAGGTATTATATAATTAAAAACAAATCTTGATCTTCTTTTTCTTTTCCTTTCGATTCTATAAATTAAACAATCACTTTGTGTTGTATGAGATTTATGCCAGAGGAGTCAACTTAAAACCAATCATGTCAACAGATAGTAGTGGTATGTTCAGTGTGGTTATTTCACTGTGTGACCGTGTGCTGGAGGGTATTTTAACCAAATCTGGTCGGCAGATGAAGAACGTGAACCTGAGTGAATCCAGCACGGTGCGTTTAAAAGACACATTTTAAATGCGAGAATATGATCAAATAAGTGAATTAAAACCTGGGCTGAATATGTCTGGCCGGCCAGATAGCAGATAACTTTTATGAAAGTGTAACGTCTGTCTGTGAGGCAGATGCATTTAGCTGAATGACTGTGTGAGACTCTGCGCTTCTGAGCAAATGAACACATGAATAAAACATTTTGAGCCGCAGAGAAGAGAAGGGTAATGGAGGAGTGTGCGTGTGTGTGTGTGTGTGAGAGAGAGTGAACTGACCTTGTATGGAGATGAGGACTTGCAGCAGACTGGACTTGCTGGTCCACCTCTCAGTGCCCTGTGGATCACAATAACACAAAACAACAATTCAGCACAACGTTTTGAGAAAAGCAGGAAAATGGAGGCGTGATTGAACTGCAGATTGCTGGCGCTGTGGGAGACCTCCCTGAAGCATCAAAGCACGCTTATGAGTTATAGTCCAAACATAGATTCATGGTTACATGTGCATTGCTCTGTGAACAAAAGGATACTAATGAGCAAAACCATAATGCATAAATATTACACAGTTTATAACCAGTAATGCTGTGTAGTTTCTGCTTACTTTATATTAACATTTTAAATATTTTGATTAATGGATTTACTGTTTAGTCTTTAAAAAGAAAAAAACAAACATGTGGCCTATCTATCTATATCTAGTTTTATCCAATCGACAGTTCAAGACCCAAAGATTCAGTTTATAATTAAAGAAAAAAGCAGCAAATCCTCAGCTGCATTAATTTTCTGTTTATCAACTTTTTGATTAACTAGTTGTTTCAATTAGTAAGTTAATCATATATACACAGTTACAATATGTGCCACACACAACTATACGATCTTCAATTAGTTACTGTCATTACTTTTTTTTTTTTTTTTTTTTTTAAACAAAAACACAAGAAAAACTTAAATGATGCAAATAAACACTGAATGTGTGAGGGGTTACTTTTCTTTTTTGTTTTTACGTCATTACGTTACTCGAGTTGTAATTAAGACTAATTCAATCTGGTTGAAAATAATGGGTACAAACTGGTTCAGGTAGATGTCGCACTTCAGCCATGTTGCTTTGATTAGAAGTCAACAACCAAAACTGTAAAACTAAAGTCAAAAAGACACATTTGTCCACATGAACCGAAAGCTGTCAAGTCAGTGTCACTTCTGTACAAACATTAACCTGCAAAACACTCACCTTGCCGATCCAAGTGCCCAGCAGACTCACGCACACCTTGCCGTTGTCGTAGAGGTTGGGATTGAGGCGGCCGCTGCACTGAGACAGGTAGCGAAACAGAGGTGGCACAGCTGGGTAGATGTTGGGCAGCTGGATGTCAAACAGGAACAGACCCTCCTCGTAGGGTGTACGAGTCGGCCCTTTGATCAGAGCTGAGAACAGATCCTATATCGGAGAAAGATGTAGAAATGTGAAATGAGAAAGATGAAGATGTACATCATAATCAAAAAAGCCCAAGGATCCCACTACTTCTTTTTTCATGTTCTTCCCTGGTGTTGTTTTATCATTATTATTAATAATGTCATATTAATAACTGGAAACCCACCATGCGATCTTCAAAGGTTTTGACCATGATGCCGTCTGGCAGTGACGTCGCTAGCAGAGCCATTTCCTTCCTCACTGTGCTGAAGAACTTCTTGGCCTCCGCCGGCTGAAACTCCATTTTCTTAAAGGAGTGTGTGTCTGCAGCAGAGAGAGATGGTGATTTAATTGCAATACGGGGAGAAACTGGATTTTACAAACAACTTGACATGAATGGTCAGAGAATTCATTGTGTTAAAGGATGTGCGAGTCTGTGACGGACAAGTTTAATTACTGAAAGGAAATGGGAGGCAGCTGCTGTCTGAGTGTTGAAGAAAATGATCTGGTAATATACATAAGACCCTGTGAGCACAGTTCAATGACTTATCTGGTTTGGTTGATTCTGTTTTAATTCATTCAATTAAAGTAGATAACAGAGACTGTCACTTTAAGGAAGGAGAAGACAGTGGAGAGAGGAAAGGAAAAACAAATGGAAGGTTCAAAGAATGAAAAATCGATAAAGAGAAGAGAGAGAACATGAAGGAAAAGAGTTGTACATATACATCCCCATTTCTCACCTGGTGCCCATTCCAGCACAGAGAACACCTCTCCCTTGGCACTGGTAAAGGTGACGCCAGGTTTGCCACCGCTCTGTTGGCACAGTACAGGCGTGTCGCTGAGAAACTCGCTGGGCCATTCTTGTCCACTCACTGGTGTCTGTGGGTCCTGCTGAGGCTTCTCCTCTCCAACTCTCTCGACCTGAACAGCAACAGACCAGCATACAAGAAAACAATCAGTGACAAGAAATGTGAAAATATATTCACCTGGATAACACAAGATACTATTGAGAATCGCTGAGCTCACTCATGGCAACGGCTGATGCCATGTTGAGGATTTATTTAAGATGTACCTCCGTTCCTGCTCCTGCACCCCCTCCTGCTTCCACCACAGCCTCCATCTTCTCCTCCTCCACGATGGCCACGTTATCCAGCGTCTTCCTCAGGTTCTCCTGTAGCTTCTTAATGTCGTCTAGGAAGCGTTTCTCCTTGGTTGGTTTCTCGGGGGCAGTGGGCGTCACCGAACTTGCTACATGAGCTGTGGAAGCGGGTTCGGCAGAGGTTGGGGAGGTTGGAGAGCCGCCGGTCCAGAGCTGCTCCACAGTCATGTTCTTAAGGCTCTCCAGGATCTTCAGGGCCTCTTTCAACTCCCTGAAGCCTCGAGAGGCGCCATCTTTACAGGGCTTCTCCGCTCCATTGACAGCTCCTCCTGGAGTGGTTCCTGAGCAAAACGTTAAATTAGAGACACGTCAAACAAACACGTAAGTCAGTCTTAACAAAACAAAACGCTCACTTGTCATGTCAAGCTAATTGAATACTACCTTTTAAGGTAATTCTAAACTATAGCAAGTACTTTTATCATACTTCTATCACTTTATTGCTTTCTCTTCAAACTTTCTTCTCTTTCTTCCATTCTGCAAAAGCACACAATGATAGATCTTGTGTGGGTGTCTCCAAGAGCGACTGATATTTTGGTTCATGTATGAGCAGCAGTGCAAAGTCCCAAAGGGGCTGTGTGAAGGTGAATATAGATCATAACAGGTGGTTAATAACTTCCCTCTCAGTCAGTCATATCTCTGGTCTCATAGCTTGGAAACAGCTGAGCCAATCACAGTGAAGCATGGCAACAATAACTGTTTCTCCAGGAGATGACACTGTTGCCTGGATGGTCTAGCGTTTCACAATGTGAACACAACCAAAAATCTGCTTTGGCAACACTATTCCAGCTCAAATTCTACTGTATCTCACTTAGTAAATATGTATATGAATGTTGCAGCCTAAAGAGATAGACTGCCAGAGAATCCTGTAAAGCTTTATTAACAAACAACAGTAAGTGAAATTAACAATATTATAAATATAGCTCAGCTCCCCACCTCCTCCAGCAGCAGGACTAGCGGCAGCCACAGACGCTTCCCCCTCCTCTCCAGACACTGCTTTAGTGGGGCTGGTGACCCCAGCTTTGTTGCCCTCTTGAGGTGGGATGATGAACGTGGTGTTGCCAGTGGGTGTGGGGGTCGGGGTCACTGTGTCAGCGACATCTGCATTGTTGATGTGGCTGTCGTCCTCAGTGGTGACACCATTGTCTGTCTCCCAGCTGTCGCTCTCATCCTCCCACTCCTCAGTGGACAGGACGCTGCTCGTCTCCTCCACCGAGTCATAGTCGGTCTCCTCGATCTCAGACTCCACGTTATAGAGGTGCTGTGTATGATTATACAAAGATTTCAGACACTGTTCAGCTCCAAACGCTTGCTTTGTAATATCAAAAAATAGGTTGTTTCATCAAAGAAAACTTTTACCTGTGGCAGGACGATAGTCATGGAGTTGTCCGCCCACACTACCTCCACTTTGCTGCTCACATCCACCCTGGATACCTGGCCTACCGACGTCTGTGGGCAGACCAACAACCCACCGTAAAATGTTTGAGGCTATTTTATAAAAACAAAAACAAAACAACAAAGGCTGCAATGTTTTTTTACACTAGTTAGATACAGTTGGACGAAGAGAAGAAACTGATGACTGATATTCTTAAAGCCTTACCAGGAGTAGGGCTACAATTGATTTCCCTTTTCCCTAAACATTCCCTTGAAGGAAAAGCCATGAGATCATTACAATCAGAACAGTCTATGCCTATAGGCACATAATCTGCCAGTTGGATTATGAAACAGTTCATAGGCAAACTTGACATTTATGGCCTGAAGATGGCACAGAGAAAACGTTAACTAAGTGTCCTAAACAAAACTTTGTATTATGCCTAGCATGACTGTGTTTCCTTATATTTCCTGTAAATGTAACCATTACATTACTGTAGTTACCGTAACAAAACAGCAGATAAGTGGCAAAATATTACATGTGACCATATGATACAAGTGAGGCACATGAAAATCCTTAATGTAAAGGACTTGACAGCTTATACATGACAGACAGGAGAAAGACAGGTTTTTCAAAATTGTTCTCACCTCATTTTCGCAGTCGTTCTGTCCGTTCTCCGAGTTCCATATTCTGATGACAATATCGGTGGTGCGGAAGTGGAAGTCTGGGTGATCCGAGATGTCGTACACGCTGACATCCTCCTCTATACCGATAACCTGGATAAAAGCAAAAAAATAAAAAGAGGCTACACACACACACACACACACACACACACACACACACACACACACACACACACACACACACACACACACACACACACACACACACACACACACACACACACTCTTGTTTTCCTGACTGACCTCCACGTCGTCACTGGAGGAGTTCAGTTTGATCCACTTAACAACACATGTTCTGCCCTTGTGATCGCCAGACTGGATCACACCATACACCCCTGGGTCCTGGAGGGCTTGGGCTGAATTGAGCAAACAAACACATACATGCACAGATAAGAGAGCAAAATAGAGTATACAAAGAACACCAGAAACCTCTAAATGCGAAGATCCATTTTAACTGACCGACACAAACTTGGTATAGTTTCAGCAAATGACCTAGATACTATGGCACTAGGTTGCTGAGTAGCCTAAATAAAAACACCTCATTACATTCTGCAGGGACAGAAATCGAACACATGCTGCATCTTTCCTGGTCTAAAAGAGTACAATGGAACAAAGCGAAATAATACAACAAAAAACAGAATCATTAGAAAAATAAATCGCACGTGGTACACCCGCCCAGGATGGCTGCTTAAGTCGGAGCGGAGCTTGTTGTTCCCCCAAACCCTCATAAAAAAATAAGTTAACGTCGATAGATTTGTTTTATTTTGGTGTAGGTCGAGCTAGTACATTGGGATGAGTCAGAAAAGCCAATATTTCACGCGTAACCAGCCTGCTACCTCGCGAGGGAAAGTTGCTCACAATTCCAAGGCTAACTCGTTATCTACAATGGCGGAATCACCTGTTGCATCGAGTCCAACTAAAGACAACGTTGCCGCTGAGTTGACTACCATAAGATCTATTCTTGAGCAGCTAGCTCATGACATGACTGCTGTGAAAGGTGGTATCGAGTCTCTTAATGAAACTGTTAACAATCTTGGCGCTAGGGTTGAAGAAGCGGAGACAAGAATCTCCCATTTGGAAGATGAAGAGGCTAAAGCTAGCTCAGTGAGAAATGACATAGTGAAGCAGAACCAACGGCTGCAAGAGAAACTGACGGCTCTGGAGGGATTCTCCCGACGCCAGAATATCAGAATCTCTGGTGTCAAAGAAGGAACCGAGGGCGCTGATTTGGAGGGATGTTTGAAAACTCTGCTGTGCGAGGCGTTGGATATTGAAGTGGATGCTTGGTACGAAGTGGACAGAATTCATCGAGTGGGCCCTGCACCAACATCTGCTGTGGCCGCGAGACCGAGACACATCATCGTCCGCTTTCTGCGGGACAAAGCCAAGACGACTGTTCTAGCTGCTGCTAGGAAAAAGAAGCAGATCATCTGGCAAGACACGAGGGTCCGTTTTTTCCAGGATTACGCGCAGGAGGTACAAGAGAAACGGAGGAAATTTGACGAGGTACGACGCTTGCTACAACAACACGATATTGTCTACTCTTCGTTATCCCGCCATCATGACCTTCTCTTTGGATAATCAACGTCATCAGTTTTCAACTCCAGCAGCGGCTAAGCGGTTTCTCTGCGGCCTGGCATCGACAAACTACCCGGCAGATGAGGATGGAGGTCGGGTGCTTTCCAACATAGATGACAGCGGTTAATTCATCTACTATATATAGTTAAATCTAACGGTATGTTATTGCTTAGACATCCGCTTTATCTCCCGGACGTTATATGCTATTCCCAGCCTTTTCACAAACTGTGTAGAGCTAAACTATGCTTGCTTCTTATTTTCATTTGTGTTAGAAAATACAGAGTTGGTCTTAAATAAGGCTGGGGATGAATGTCTATGGCAGGAAGATTTAGGATTTTCCTGCAGTGTGATTTTGTTGAGAGTGCATTCGTGCGATCCGGGACATTTAACTTAATTTTACGGCGTTTTTTTGTTGTTGAGATACTAATACAGGGGGAGGGGGAGGAACGTGTGATGAGGGAGGCCATTAATGGGAACATTGAGTGCTACGGACCAGCTTTATTCATGTTACTCTGGGCTCGGTTTTGCCCAATTGTTACTGTTCATGTTGTTTTTTTTTTTTTTGTTTTTTAAGATGTTGTGCCTAGTGTTTTGTGAATCTATAATGACCTCTGGGTATATGATAATGTGGAATAGACAAACTGTAGTCCTCTGGGCTAGTTGTCCAGGTACATTAATGTGGTTTTCATGGCTTTATGTAAAATAGTGTCATGGAATATAGCGGGTTGCCATAATGTAGTTAAAAGGAAAAAAATCCTGACATATTTAAAACAGAAGAAGACAGACATTGCTTTTATTCAAGAGACATCTTGATGAAGAAGAATCTTTAAAGCTGAAGAGAGACTGGGTGGGGCAAGTGTTTTATAGTACATTTTCCAGTAGGAAAAGAGGGGTGATCATATTGATTAGGAGGAATTTGGATCTCCGGGTATTTAAACATTATGCTGATCAAGAGGGTAGATGGGTTATTTTGGATGCATGCCTAGAGGGGCAGAAAATTACTTTGGTCAATATCTATGCCCCCAACTCTCCTCAACCTGAATTCTTTCATGAAGTTTGTAACCAAGTGCGAAATATTGGGAATTCAAATATTGTGATTGGGGGGGATTTCAACCAGGTCAGGGATGTGTTTTTGGATAAATCTTCCCAACCCAGGCGAACTAATGACCCTGTATATGTTGCCGTGGATGTTATGTCAGAGGAATTGGGCCTAGTGGATATATGGAGACTGCTCCATCCTCAAGAAAGAGACTATACATTCTTCTCCCATCCACATACTACTTATTCTAGGATTGATTATTTCCTTGTCTCTCGCTCTTTGGTGAGTGAAACTATTGGGTCCTCCATTGGTAACATAGTTGTAACTGATCATGCCCCCATAGAGTTTGTCTTATCTTGCAGAGAAGGAGTGAAACCTTCCCGTAGGTGGCGTCTAAACAACTCATTATTACAGAATAAGGGTTATTGTGAATATATCAGAATAATGATGAATGACTTTTGGGTTTGCAATGAAGGTTCTATAGATGATGTTGGAATGACCTGGGATGCTTTTAAGGCTTACTTAAGGGGTCGTCTTATTCAGTACAGCTCATCAATTAAAAAAGGTCAGAGAGATAGATTGTTGAAATTAGAACAGGACATTAAGGTACTTGAAAGACAACACACACTGCATCCTGAAAGGGAAATATGGAACAAATTAATTAAGCTTAAATTTGAGCTGAACAGCATTTTGCAGAAGAAAGTTGAATATGCAATGTTCTGTCTGAATCAGAAATATTTTGAACAGGGTGAGAGAACTGGCAAAATGCTTGCACATAGGGTTAGGCAGATACAATCTAGTAATTTGATTCCCACTATATTTGATAATAATAATAAGCTGACCACCAATAAAAAGGAAATTAATGATGTTTTTACTAAATTCTATCAAGAGCTATATACCTCTAATGGGCCTGCCGAGGAACAGCGGATGTCAGATTTCTTTTCATCTATTAAAACTCCTAGTCTGACTGACGTTCAAAGAAATTTACTGGAGGGAGAGATCACGTTAGATGAAGTTAGGCAAGCAATTAAGAATCTTAGGTTAGGTAAGGCTCCTGGCAATGATGGGTTTCCATCAGATTTCTATAAGTCTTTTGTGGACGAGGTGGCCGCACTACTATTAGCAGTCTACCAAGATGCTTTACAGAAGGGTAGGTTGCCACCTAGTATGAGGTCAGCAGTGATTACGTTACTACATAAAAAAGGGAAAGACCCACAATATTGTGGAAATTATCGTCCAATTTCATTAATTAATGTAGATGAAAAAAATATTTCTAAGATACTTGCTGCTAGACTTGAGAAGGTGCTTCCCAGTTTGGTGCATAGGGACCAGGTTGGATTTGTTAAAAATAGATGCTCAGCTGACAACTTACGCAGGATATTGCATATTTTTTGGAAGAGCAGAAATAACTTAGACCCTGTTGTTGCCTTCTCCCTAGATGCGGAGAAGGCTTTTGACAAAGTTTAGTATGCCTTCCTGTTTTATACATTGAAGAGGTTTGGCTTTGGTCCGTCCTTTATGTAGTGGTTGCAGTTAGTGTACACAGATCCAATGGCTACAGTTCTTACCAATGGCATAATGTCACCATCTTTTAATCTTAGTCGTGGCACTAGACAAGGTTCACCTTTATCACCTCTCATTTTTGCCCTATTTCTGGAACCTCTTGCAATTGCATTGCGTGAATGTAAATGCATCAAAGGAGTACATATGGGCCAGGAAGAACACAAACTTTTTTTGTATGCGGATGACATTCTTTTGATCTCAAGTAATCCAGATGTGGCAGTACCGGTCATCTCTTCAATTATTGATTCATTTTCTGCTATTTCTGGTTACACAATTAATTGGTCTAAATCGGAGGCCATGACTCTTTCTAAAATATGTCCCCCAGCCATTAGAGAGTCATGGCAATTTAAGTGGATGCCTGAGGGTTTGACGTATTTAGGGATTAAACTGACACCTGGATTGGATAAAATAATGCAAGTAAATATTTCTCCAGTGATTCAAAATATTCGGCCTCTTCTGCAGAACTGGGTAAAAATGAATCTGTCCTTGTTAGGCAGAATTAATCTGGTTAAAATGATTATTTCTCCGAAGATCCAGTATATTCTGTATATGCTACCTCTAACATTTCCACATAACTTGTTTAAGCTTTATAATTCAGTTGTAGAGGGATATGTGTGGGCCGGCAAGAAGCCAGCTTTTAATCGGTCCAAAGTATATGCCGCCAAAGACAGTGGTGGTCTAGCATTGTCTAAGGTGGACTGGTATCATTATGCATTTTCTCTCTCCCAGTTACATAAGATAAATAATTCTCCTGGGCAGAGGCCGTCATGGGTTAAAATCGAAGAGGAGCTTGTGGCTCCTACATCTTTAGAGGCCTTTCTCACTCAGATGGGAAGACCGGTACCCTTTAAAGATCCTGTTTTGGCTTTTGTACAGGAGACTTGGTTGAAATCTCACCAATTCATTAATACCAACCCTTATCTTACCTCTAAAGCCTCCATTTGGTGGAATAAAAAGCTATTAATAGGTAAGAAACCGTTTATGTGGGATACATGGGTCAGCTCTGGAATTAATCAGCTTGGGGATCTATTTGGTCAAAATGGTATGAAGTCATTCATTGAAATCAAGCAAGAATTTAATCTTAATCAGGGAGTTTTGGAAATTTTTGCAAATTAGACACTGTATCAAAGCTAGTTTGCACACTACCCCGGCCCCCCCTTCTATTATCCAGGAAATATTCCTAGTACCTGGCAATATTAGAAGTAGAGCGTCTAATTTTTAAGGGATTATCAGAGAGGTGCGATCCCCCCATTTGGAGGGGCTGAGTCTGTGCTGGGTGAAAGATTTGGGTATTCAGATTCCAGATGATGGCTGGAAGAAGCTGGTTGCTTCCTGGTATGCCTGTTCACGATAAACACAGTCGCAGCTGATCCAATATAAACTACTCCACAGAAGTTATTGGACCCCTAGTAAACTTGCCAAACTGAAACTAGTGGACAGGGACACCTGTTGGAAATGTCAGAAAGAAGCTGGAACTTTAGTCCATATGCTATATGACTGTGGGAAAAATGATCACCTGTGGGATGGGATTATTACTCTTTTAAATGGTCTGTTTCAGATTAATCTCTCTAAATCTCCAGCTTTATGTATTTTAGGTCTGGTACCAGATAACATTAATCTAACTAAGAGACATAGGCTATGGATAAGACTGGCAACCATAACAGGATGTAGGATAATTCTGAGGCATTGGAAGTCATCTGATTTTTGTTGTTTTAAGGAATAGATTGAACTAATGACTGAAATGGCTTTATATGAGCGGGTAACTTTCAGTGTCAAGGGGAGAGAGGATCTCTTCAATCAGTTCTGGGGTCCCTTTTTGAATTATTTAGAGGATATGTCTGCTTAGATAAATAACTGACACTGGTAGTATATTGTCTGACTGGTATACTCAGAGATCTATGGTAATTTAAGTTTGAAGGCACTTTGTTCTTTTTTGTTTGTTTGTTTGTCTTTATTTTGTGTGTGTGTTGTTGTTGTTGTTGTTTCTATGCCTTATTCAAAAAAAAAAAAAGAGAGAGACAGCGAGCTGACTGTATGTTTGTAATTTTTACCCGATGTCTATGCTCTGTATGTTCTTCTGTCTGCCAAAAATATTAATAAATAAAAAATAAATAAAAAATAAATAAATAAATCAAATTCAATTGATTTTCCTCACGTCGTTTGTCTACTACAAAGTCCCCAGGACAAAACTCGTGGCTGTCGAGGTGCTGGATGGGGATGAGGTCATTTGATCGGATCCCTTTCTCTACTCGCCCATCCTTCCACATCACATCGGCCGTGGTCTTCGTGGACACAACTTCCACTGCAACCCTGCACAAAAGCACAAACACATAGACAAGTCACGTGTTTATTTTTTCATAAAGCCTAAAAAAAAAAGAATTCCAAATTTGTCTCAAGGGGCAGCAAAAAAGTTTTCTCCGTATCAGGGTAGAGTTTAGAGGCCAAAAGGTAAAAGTTTATTTTAAAACGGTCTTGCATTTTCATTATTGAGGACCATTTTTCTCTTGGTTAGCCACATTTCACTGATCACAAAAGGATAACCACAGAGGGAGATTTCTGCCATTCTGACATTTGCTCCTCATATATCTTCACTCAACCACTATACATCTTTCCTCTTGTTCTGAATCCCTCCTCCCATCATTTTTTTCATGCTTCGCTGCTATCCGGCTCCTTCAATCGTTTGTTCCTTTACCTCAGCGAGCAAACTGTTGCTGGAGCATCAATCAACACCAAACTGGTGGAAAATGAAAAAGCTATTAAACCTGGAACTGCAAAGAATTTTTTTTTTTTATTGATTAACACAATGCATCAGACAGGAAACAATGTTTTTATAGTTGTCCTGTCATTTGAGTGCACAAATCATTTCACCTAGCCTCAAACTGATGCCTTTTTAATTATATAATATTAGAGAAAAAAAGAACATACATTTGAAATCTGTCCAATACACACATAGGAAACCAATCATGTAAGGCAACTGATTCCATTGGGTAATAACCACTTTTGACTTTCTAGTTTTCTGCCTCTCTCAGCACCAGACATCACTCCACCAAAAACACAACACACAGAGGTCAAAAGAACAATGCAGATTTGAAAGTGTCAAACTAAAATATCTCATAATTGAATATGAAATGCATTTTAGCTTTTTGAAAACCTTTAATTTTATTTGTAAGCAAAAGAACAGAAATTCTGCAGATTGTGTGTTTACTGTAGAAAAAAACAGCAAGAAAGACTGTGTGCAGCGTTCTGTAAGCTGAGGATGTGTGTGTGTGTGTGTGTGTGTGTGTGTGTGTGTGATTGAGGATATGACACCATCAGTAGTCTGAAAGACTTTCTGTGTGTTGGTGCTGTCAGGCTCCAGTGTCACTGTCTGTCAGATCAACACTGTATAGGATGAGCCCTTTGACAAACAAGATAGAGGTTGGAGAGACAGACAAACACACTGTTGTCAGATTTTCAGTGAGAGAAAATGTTTGTTTAAACAGTCGGTAAAACAGATGATGTCATTGGTCTAATTTTTACATATATGTCCTGCCAGAGCAGCAGGAAGGGTTACTAAATGTGTATGAAGCACCATCATCACACCTATCTGTTCTGTGAAAGGGGATTAAAGCTGAGATATGGTATGTTGTCATATGGACTGTATTGGAAGCTGATTGTGTTCATCTCCAGAGGCCTGTTCAAGACCCAAAGATATTAGACAGTAATCAAGAAGCTACGTGGGCATCTGTTTTCCAATCTTCTGGGACTGAACTTAAAGTTAGAGACAACTCACAAACCACTAGTGCAACTGCCGAGTACCATGAGACTAGATGAGTTCCCTCTGAGAGCACTGCGGCAGTCAAAGTTCACGTTTTGACATTGTGCATGTACCCAGTCAGTGCTTAATAACAGCAGATACATTTATCTAGAGCCCCTGTGAAACACGCGTTCACACAAGCAGAGAAAGACAACGAGGCAGATGCCAAAGTGTTCGTGGATGCAGTCGTTCAAAGACTGAAAGAGATTCAAGAGAACCAAAGATGACCCCGTGTGTGCAAAGCTCAAGTACTGTGAGACTGAGTGGCCTGAAAAACGAGTCCTTTCACCAGAGCTGGGGCCATACTGGCCTGTAAGAGAAAGCTTCACCTTGTCTGGAGGGCTGCTTCTGTGATGCCCCGATGCATGAGAGACAAAATCCTCCATAATGTCCGCATTGGTCACCAAGGTACTGTCAAGTGCAAGGGGAGGGCCCACCAGTCTGTCTGGTGGTCAGGACTGTCTGTACACATCAGTCAGCTGGTGGAGCTCTGTAGCACATGTTCACAGCACAGAGAGCCAGTGCTGACCACTCTGGAGCAAGAGGGACCCTGACAATGTGAGTCAGTACAGACGTATTCTTCTGGGAGAAAATCCTCTCCTTGTAGTCGATTATTTCTCACACTACACTAAAGTAGCACTGTGCAATGTTGTCATTGCTGCTATGACAGAAACATTCAGCCAACATGAAATATCGTAGACAGTTATGTTGAATAATGGGTCACAATACGGAGTACTGGTTTACAGATATTACCAGCAGCCCACCATATCTGCAGGTGAAGGAAAAGGTGAGAAAATAAAAGCTTTGACCATATGTAACTTCAGGCTGAGTGTCACGCCTGCCAGAGCTTTTGGATTTATAATAGTGAGTAAAGGATTGTAATGTTCTGTTCTGTAATGAGATATCTGTAAGTGTGGGTTACCTCTATGAGGATTTTATAAGAGGGGTTCCTACTTTAAAAGGTGAAGTGAATATAGAAATATTGAAATACAGGTCAAACTGAAGAGGATACAGTAAGCAAAAAGACACAATACACAATGGTGGTAAATTGTTGTATATATGGTAAAAACATGTTGAGAAAACAAAGAAATGAAGAGCAGAACAGAACAAAGTGGAAGTTTTGTGTGCCGGTGTGTCGCCTGCTGTTAACTCACCGGTCACCAGGCTTGAACTCGCGGGAGAACTTGGTCCTCTTCTTCTTGTGCTTCCTCTTCAGGTTGCGGATTGAGAGTGGGATGCTCTTCTTGCGGTTCGTTCCCAAACCGCCACTCTGAGAGGAAGCTGTGGAGCTTGCAGATGATGTGAGAGAGCTGCAACCAAGTTACAGTCACAGGTTATTCATCCACAATGTTACAGATTTGAGCCCCTTAGACTGAAGAGGCTCAAATATTGTGTCATTTTGTATCAAGTTTTAGTGTGTTAAGACTGAACTCCACTAAATGATGGACTGTCAAACATTTTTGCAAACGCAGGAAGAAACTGTAAAACAATGACATGCAGTACAATAAACCTGCAACAAATACCACATTTATGAAGATTTCAAGGTTCACATTTTGTCGGGGTTGTGTTTAAAAAGATGCTGATTCAGCTTTAGGGTTACTTTTCTGAACAGGCTCAGACTGTAACTTTTAAAATCCAAGCCTCAGCCTTTGTTTGCCAAACTGACAAAATGTATTTCAATATTTAATATCTGGGGGATAATTCTCCTATCTAATTATACCCCATATTTCAGTAAAAATGTATTAAGAATAATTAATTAAACATAAACTCAATACTGTTTGTTTGTTCCTGCCTCTCTCTCTCCCCATTAAACAAATACACAGATAAAACAGATCAGGCATAATTTATAATAAAAATAAAACTAGTAAATGAACAATGAAAGGCTAATGTTATTAGACTTAAACTGCAAGTCATGTTGCCTGATAAATAACATACAGATGAATTAGCACAGACTCCTGAAAGCCTGGTGTAGAGCGGTCATTTGACTTCTCTCAAAATCCAAACAACACTGTAGACCTGTCCGCTGCAACTGGGGAAATGGTCCTAAAACTATCAGCTTTAGAAAGCCCTATTGTACTAAAGCCAGCTGTTCAAAGTTAGTCTACTTACAGTAAAACGTCAGTGGAGATACGAGTTCAACCATGTAGTTAAACTGAACTAACTGAAAAAACTAACTTGACCTGTTAAGACTGAAGAGTAAACAAGGTAAAATAAAATATGGTTGATATATCTCACTTGACATGCTGTTCAATAATGATGTAAACTGAAAATGTTTTAAAATTACATTTCACAAAAAGGAGACATCATTACACTCTACTAGCAGTGTTAATATAATTGTGATGGAATGTTTTTCTAGTGACACATGCGTACACACAAATGTGTCAACACCATTCATCCACAGCGACCACCACACAAAATGTTACAGACCTGGTGTCGTCAGTGTCATCTGCAGCCTCGTCGTCAGCGTCCTGCTCCCCGTGTTCGGCAGAGGTGTCAATGTTTTGGGAGTCGGGAGTGTTCTGCACAGGCCCATTGTTGTTGGGATGAGATGAGTCTGTCTGCACTGATTTGTGCTCACCTGGTGAAAGATAAAACGGAAGGGGATGCTTTAGGATTTAAAAATAAGACGTGAAATGAAATTGCATATAATAAATCATTCAGACATCATGAATCATTCAGACTTCAGTCACTGAAAAGAAAAATACTTATCGATCGTTCTGCTAAAACTGTAAAGGAAGAAAAGAAAAAAACAAAGAAAAAATAAAGAAAGATTGAAAGCAAAAGAAAGCTCGCAGTCCAAGTACGTGATGTTTCATTTTGTGATGGCCTGAGAGAAACACAGTTATCATATACTTTCCTGGATCATGCAAATATATATATTTCTCTGGTGAAGTGAGCTGCACTTCAGCACAATTTCCATTTAGTCTATTTTCTCTGTGCTGAGTCCCATTTGTGGAGAGCTCTGCCTGATGTCTCACAGGAACATTAAATCATTCTGACACTGCTTTGCGTGGAGACATTTAGTTTGCATTTACATCGGGGAAGAAGTCAGCAAAAAATGATGCTCATTTTTCTGACAATGATAAATGAATAAGCACTATTAGTGTGTTTGTGTGTGTGAGAGAGATGAGGGGGAGAATTTATTTTCTGCCCTCTTTATGCTCCTTAATTCAGATTTAATATTCATTTAAAACTCACTCATCTGCACTCGTTCTCTTCTCCTGTCTTACTGTGAATAGTAGAAACTCTGACTAATGGCCTGTTGATAAAGGAAATTATCATGTTTTTGACAACATCCATTCATGATATAAACATGATTTGATGTGACTAAAGCTTTTTACAGCAGAGAAAAATAAAAGGTTGCGAGAACATTAAACTCTTGAAACAAGTTGATAAAAAACTTAACTACAATGATGTACAGTGACTACAATAAAAATTAGGAACAGTGTATGGTGAGGGGAAGCATGGATTATGAACATTCAAATTGATTGTGGATAGTTTTAAAAAATCCGATGAATAATTCATGACCACACATCAACAGTACACTCCTGTTTATGATCATGTGATCATGTGTCAGCCATTTCTTATGTCAACAGATTGAATTCTAATCCTAAAGACGTATTTTCAGGATGTTTGAAGTGCAAGTTCTTACATTTAGTAAGCTAAATCTTTTTGAAACTTTTTTTTTTTGCAGTACAGTGAGAAAGGAAACAGAATAGAAAAAAAGGGAGGTTGGTGACATGCAATGCAGGCTCCATGGCCAGGAATTGAGACAGGGACATTGCAGTTATATGGTTTGCACATTGACCATTAGGCCACTGGGGTGCCATGCAGTTAGATAAAGTTGCCTGATGGCATTGTCCCAGATGATAAATTAGTCAGGCTTAAAATTCCTAGTTGCACATCTGCCTTCTCATTCGCACATCTCTATTTTTAGATGAGTGAGATTCTTCAACAGCAGTCTTGCGAAGTTCATGTTAGAGGCGACAAAGAGACATAGAGAGGTGTGGGTGTGAACTCTGAGTTCCGCTGAATTCTGCATTTTCTCTGCAGAGTTATTTGGCACCTTGTGTGTCTGCGTTCTCCGTCTTCTTTCCCAAATCCTTCTTGAACATTCTTTTCAACTGCAGGAGACAGACACACACACACACACACACACACACACACACACACAAACAGACACACAAAGTGAGAATTTGAGAATGAGCATTTCACATGTACTGTAATACCACGGGGTATCCAACAATTGAGGGCAATATTTTCTTAATATCATTTCCTGTGCATTTATGTTTTGTCTAAAACTGGTGATTTTAAGTGTCAACATACTCCAAAAGGAGCGTTTACAACAGTTAATAGATAAAGAAATAAAGCCTCTCTCATACAAGAGCACAATTAAATCTGTGATTTATCCTCACCCTTCTGGCCACAGGGTCCTCTGGCAGGACAGGGGCACCCTCCGGTCCTTCACATGTGATGCGTGTGGCGTCCCCCTTGGCAGGGAAGATGTAAAGAGCCCTCTCTCCAAGCTGCCTTTGGGTGTGGTCATAGTAGCCAAGACGCCTCACCCTAAACCCAACCAGGAGAGTAATGTTACCCAGTGTCAGTTTGTATTTGATCTGTATTTTTTGTGACTCAGTCTTACACACAAAACTGATCTGTAGGAGGAGCAGTGTAAAAACACAACAATAACTGCTTTATAAGATGACCTTAAAAAAATCATAACAACAGCTGTAAGAAAGAAGTACACATTTGTGAATGAGGTGAGTGCACGTGGGTGGATAACAGCACCGACCTGCAGAGATTCTCCTGTGTGATGGTGGAGGGAGGTGGATAGACGCTGTCAGAGCCTTTGGGAGAGTAGCTCTTGGTGATCCACGTCACCTTCAGTTCAACAACCTTTACCTGAGGAAAGCATGACACCACGGAAACCATTTAAACAATTTAAGATACGTAATTACATGTAAACCCAATTTAATCAAGTATATAAATCCAATAGTTAGTAGAAAAGAGAAAAACAGAGGAGCACTTTGTGTACTGGAGAGCTTGAAGAGCTAGAAACTGCAAGATGACGTTCCACCCATCTAACCTAATTCTACCAAAACTCTCTTAGACAGAAGGGACTGAACCATTCAAAGTGTACGTCAGTCACCGAGAACTCTCCTACTATAGCTGGAAATGATAAATGAATGCCAGATGAATAAATTGATACGATGACCGAATGCTCTCTCTCACACTGATAAGGATTCTGCTGCG
This sequence comes from Scomber scombrus, assembly GCF_963691925.1. Lineage (NCBI taxonomy): Eukaryota > Metazoa > Chordata > Actinopteri > Scombriformes > Scombridae > Scomber > Scomber scombrus. The sequence goes on along the minus strand of NC_084971.1, from coordinate 14,148,436 downwards.
GGAAGAAGATTTGTGTTATTTGTGAAGAGGAAAGGACTTCTGTCATTTTACCTCTTCTACCACCACCCTGAACTTGCACTTCCTGCTGAGCACAGGTTTGACCCCTGACAGCCAATGTACGTTAGAGAAGACTTTGGCTGGACCAATCAGGACCTGGCCTGGGTAGAAACCGTACGCCTCATCGAAGAACAGACCCTGAAAAAAAACAAAATGCAATAACAAGGACTGAGGACTGAGTTAACTTCAATATGTACAACTGTAACAATTTCACTTGAGAAAAAAGAAAAAAAGTCAAGCAAATATTTGCCTGCTTGAACTGTACTGATGGGCAAATACTTAATCCTCTTTGTTTTCATACAAATGAGACCAATAAACATTTAAATGTACAACCATTTGAGTCTAAAGCTGGATGATAAAATTGAAATACCTCAGGTTTTTAATTGTTGACCACATATCCAGTATGTTACAAAAAAGCTGGTATCTTGCTTTTTTTCTTTTTATGTGAAACAAAAATAGATAAACTGCACCTTCGTACCAGTCCCTAATTATGGTGATGAGTTGTACATGTCTTTGCTCACTGTCTTCACATACTGGACAGTGTGTAGCATGGGGCTCTGAGACCCCTTACAAACTGTTGATCTTACTCACCACTGTGTATTATACTCAAAACTGAACTGGCCTGCTTTATGTACACTTTAAGTGCTGTTTGTATTTACAAATCCATTCTTGGCAAACGTTTTACTGACTTAACTTGAAATATGCAAATTACAATCTCAGTTCTCAGGACATTTTGTGATTCTTTGTTCCTAAGGTCTGAACAGAACTGAGATGGAAAGCTTTTAGGTTTTCTGCACCTGCTGCATGAAGCAATCTGCCCATGTACAGCCAAAGAAACAATGTTGGTTTTAACTTTTTCAAAGCTGATGTGACACAGCTGTTCTGTTCAACTTGCAGGAGCAGCGAACCAAGAAAGCAAATATACCAGAAGTGACAGATAAGCTGTGATCGTTACGTACCGAATCGCTGACATGTGGACAGACGTCGTAAAGCTTGGCACCATCTTCCACACTCATTGAGCACCTGGAGGGAGGTGAGAGACGAGAGGTTGACATTCACTGGCTTTGGCACTGATGAAGGACAGACTACCACATGGTCACAGTATGTGCTCTTTAATGACATACATGCATACATACAAACACACACACACACACACACACACACACACACACACACACACACACACACACACACACACACACACACACACACACACACACACACACACACACACACACACACACACACACACACACACACACACACACACACACACACACACACACACACACACACACACACACACACACACACACACACACACACACACACACACACACACACACACACACACACACACACACACACACACACAAAGTCTACCTGGCTCCATTGGAGAGCTGGAGGATGATGTGATTAGTCAGGTCGTACACTTTCCCCAGCCAGAAGTCATAGGCGATGTAGTCACCGTACATAAAAGACTAGAAACAACACAGTGACAAAAGGACAGCTGTCAACTTCACATTAAAATAAAGTCTTTCTCTTCTATACACACACATTAGAAATGACTTTTTTTGTCACAGCTTGTGGGTCAGTATCATTGTGTAAATAACTCTGATGCACCAAAGCTGCCAGAGCTACACATTCAATACACTCTGGATACCTGAGACATTGTACTGCAGTCCGTTTGCCTGGTTCAGAGTTACAGACGTTTACCAATTATTCACACCAATCCTATTACAGGATATCACTGGTGTTATTTTTTCTTGTCTTGGGTTTTTTTCATGGTATTTGCTGATGAAAATCTCCAGACTTATCCTTTAACATGACACCAATGACTAGTTTTCCTTGAAACACACAATGTATGTAATCCGCTGAACGCCAGGCTATACAATAAAAAGCTGCATTTTCATCATCTTTACACATTTTGAATCACAGAGAATATTCACTATCTGGTAAACACAAGTAATTCATGTATTTATATTATTTTATTTAATGTATGTTTGCTGTAATGCTGATAACAGACTACACAATATTTTTTAGTATTGTGTATACAGTTATAAATGTTTGCTGTGACCTGGAAGACTACAAGCTGGATCCTGATTTGTTACGTGATGCCGACAGTGAGTGTTTACATACAGTATTTAATCATGATTATATGAATGAATGTGATCCTGGTCTCACTCATTACTCACATCGTCACTTTTTCTTACCAGTCGGTTGAAAGCGAGTGCTTTTAAAGCTGTGTGTGTATATGTTAAGAAACAAAACACAGAAGTTGTCAAACTAGATTAGAGAAGGCTAAAATATTCTGACATGCTAGTCGGGATGCTGTGAGCTGTAACAGAGGCTGCGTCACTTGTAATTCACTGTGACACGCTACAGGTGATAAATTGAGCAAGTTTCCCTTCCAAAATAGCTTCTTTGTAGGTTCAGGTCATTATTGGAAATTTTGTATCCTGATTTCAACACTGCGGTGATATCCTCTCTTACCCAGATATGCTGCAGGTCTTTGCTGTTAACTGGATACAGTACACAATTTGTTCCCACCAGTTTCACCGCACACTCGATGTCGATGTTGGTCACAATGCCACACTGGTTGTCCTGTAAATACAACAAACAGAAGTTCAACATTTGGCTCCTTTGGCTGCGAGCTTCACTGGTTTGATGGTATGTGAACAAGAAAACACTGAATTTCAACCAGAAGACAGTCTCATTCAAACGTAATGTTGTATTCATAATCAGGGGCTGCTTTAAAACAGAGTCTCCTTTTACTGCTTTGTAAGTGTCGACCTGTAATAATATTCCAGTCATGTCCGATGCAGCAAATGGAACAGAGCGTTGAACAGTGACATGACTGACAAAGAGCCCAACAGATTGAAAGAAAGCTCGACGCAATGAGAGAGGTGAAGTGAAAAGAAGAAAGAGACAAAGATGCAGACTGAGGACTTCACTTACGTTAGAATTGTTCCGTCGCACGATGTCTCGGATGACGATAGATCGGTCTTCAAGTTTCAGCTGGAAAAGAAAGAGCATACAAGTTTAGAAAATGGTGGCTAACACAGCTGACCTCATCTTAAATATATTTTACACTGACAAAAGCTGCTGGCAGCGGTGTTGAATCATCATTTTCTTATAATAACCCTCACTGCAGAGGGGAACTGTAACCTTGTGATGAACCTTTTTGAAAAGAACTTGGAAATTAACCAACTGGGAATAAATCACATTCACACTTAGGCCATGACAACATTAACGGATGTGATTTGTCACACCCTTGTTCCGTCCCTCGCTCAAAGCGACGAAGACATAAACATGCACAGTCAGCGGAGCCGTGACGCCCCCCGAGAGCAGATTAAATGATTTTGTCGTCTAAACAGAGACACATTTCACTGAGCTGGCCGGCGTGAGCCTCGAGTGTGAGAATCCAGCAGTGTGACGACAGGCCACACAGACACTGAAGGAGTCAGCAAACATATTTCACCATTAATTATTAATCAACACGGACATAAAAATAGGATCTGGATCAACTGTATGGCCTACAAGTACAGGACAGATGGGCTGATGAAGCCAAAATAGTATTGATCAAGAACCACAAGCCCAGAGAGACACAGAGTAGAGTTCAGAGATCAGGAGACACTGTGCTATACTTGGCACAAACTCAGCTATCCGGGTCGCAGTGGGAAACCATGTTCCTGTGAGACAAATTTTGCTGTGTCACACTCCGACTGTTACCATGCATTCAGAACGAAAAGAGCCCTGCATTAAAAAAACAACGTGAGGGGCTGTGCTGGTACTGGGGTGTTGTTTCAGATACAAGTCAGATGATGTACAATCCAGGAAAAATCCTGTTTAAGTGATAGATGTGAGACTTTGACTCCAAAACTCAGTTCAGTAGTTTAAAATACTTATATGGGGTAAACTGTAAAAATAGCAGTCAACATTAAAAAAGCGACACATCAGGAATGTGGGCATATTTCATTGGCCAAAGCAGCGCCTCGCTGCATGACGCCACGTCACATTTTGGCAAAAAATAATGCTCCATTAAACGTTTTAGCTGAATGACTCGTTTGTTTTTTTTTTACATTGAACACTCTGTGTCCTCGTTTCAATAAATGTTAAGGCTGCGTTTTTTTTTCACACAGTGATGTTTTCATCTCATCACACCATCCAGCACGTTTTTTTTGTACTGTTGAACACATGTCTATCTGGTCTGTGTCTTTATGTTTTGCAGCACAATTTTTTTCTTTCTTTTTTTTTTTTTTTAAAGAAATGGTTTTAAGTAAATAATGCTCCTGCAAGTTGCTGGCAACTAATTTGAGAAAAAAAGAGCTCAACTCTAAGGCCATTTGTTACCTTTTTTTGGGACTGAACTATCTTTCAGCCTCTGGAGTTTGCTCATACTGAGGTGATGAAAACTACTAAACTATCTCCATGACAACGCAGCAAATCCCTCATGAAGACGTCGACCTGAAGTTAAACTACTGTTGCTAAGCTCAGGAATGAACTTCCACACTCAGTTTATAACTAGTAAAAGGTAATTTTCTCAGATTGAGAGAGGGGCTAGCTTAATGTTAACAACCAAAACAATCAACTATCCTATAAATAAGCTCAGTGATGCTGATCATCTTTGCCTTCATCTGTGTTACTGTATCTTTACAAGAGAGTAAACAGCGTGCTGAATCCCTTCAACAACACGACTGGTGTACTTTACTTGACCCACTTCAAATTAGACAGCGATAAGGGCAGAAATGTATACCACAGATTTTCCTGTCCAGTGAATCAGACAAAATGTTGCCATGATAGACAGAATGTTGTGAGGTATATTTATGATTTTATTACGTTTCAGTTTTTCTTCTTTTCCAAAAAAGCAGCTCAACGTTTCATGAAGCCCTCTGCAGTGAAACACTAACAGTCATCCAACATTCACAGCAACATAATCCATTTACTATTCAGGACAAGTAGCTGCTGCTCTTTATTCCTCACAGCATCTCTGCAGTTCTTCAGCCCTCATTATCTTCACTGTCGATCCACCAGATAAACATGATCATGCCACTGAATTTAAACGCCTGCACGGTCCTGAGGAGCACGGAGATCACTTCTTAAACACCACTGTAATGTTTTATGTCTGATGTTCTTGTAAATAAAACTGCAGTAAATGGTATTTGATAAGTTTGAATTTAAATTTTAAAAAACATACCATGATTTCAGGATCAGCCAAGCAGTTAATATGAAACATTAGTAGAGCTGCAACAATTAGTTGATTGATCGTTTGACAGAAAACTAATCTGCAACTATTTTGATAATCAATTAGTAGTATTATTTTAAGAAAAAAATGTCCAAATTCTGTTTCCAGCTTCTCAACTGAATATTTTGTGGTTTCTGTGACAAACTGAATATTCAGGACAATTTGAGGACATCACGTTGGGGCTTTGGGAAACAGTGAATGAAAATAATTGCAGCCTAAACATTACCTCAGTAGATTTAAAGTATTCATGCATAATGAAAGGATATTATTGTTTTGTTTCAATGAGGAGAAATTAAAAGTAGTGGAAGTTATTTTTGTGGTGTGGAACTACAGTAAAGATGTAGTAATACAGCACAGTACAGGGACTATTTACTCTTTTTAGGTTTTGGTTTCTATGGTGTAAACTAGCCTAAAAGAAACTAGCCTAACAACAGCTTAACAAACAAATAATACACAACAGCTGCAGAAACTGAAATGTCATCTACCGAAACTCTTGATGGATTACGGCTTTAAGACGATGACTGAACTCAGGAAACATCACCTCTCTGTAATATCTGCTGATCTGAGATGATCACGTCTGGCAGGAAGTGAACAGTTAAAAAAAAATATATGTACATGAAATTGCTCACAAAAAGCTACCTGAGTGAGGCCCAGCTCTAATCCACACGCTACAACACAAGATGCTCTACTGGCAGTCAGCAGACGGCAAAGTGGCGGCCAACCAACAGCCTCTGAGCTTTTAGAGACAGATGGAAGTAGAGAAGAATGTAATTAGGAGTAAGGAGAGCGAAGAAATGAGGAAAACTGGAAGAGAATTCAATTAATACGCTGGCTGCTGATAATATCTTATAGCAGGAACGATTAAAAGTTAAGTGTGTACAATGTAGGGGGATCTAGCAGAGCGGATGTGTCAGAATATTTAGAAATATGTTTTAATTAGTGTATAATCACCTGACTATAAGAATTATTGTGTTTTCATTACCTTTAATCAAGCCCTTTACATCTACATAGGGAGCAGGTCATCTTCTATAGAGGCTGTCATGTTACACCACCATGTTTCTATAGCCCAGAATGGACAAACCAAACACTGGCTCTAGGTTTCGAGGCCACTGTAGGTTCTCCTGATCCTTTAAGTAGTTGCAACTCAAAACTGAGGACGAACTGTTCTTCAAGTAGAGGCAGGTAAATATAAATTACAACTGGGACTGGAAGTAACGATGCAACTAACTAATTATTATCATAAATCTATTTGTTTTCTTGATGAATCATCTGGTGAATTTAAAGAAAATCAGAAAATAATGAAGTTATTGTTTCCCAGAGGCTACCGTTTTCAAATCCCTCGTTTTGTTCAACCTACAGAGCCAAAACTAAAAGATATTCAATTAAAATTACATAAACAGCATTTAGGAAGCAACATCCATGTATACACTCTTACATAAAAAGAGTGATGGATAATAAATATTAAAGTCATACAGCACATCTTAATCTTACAATGATTCAGCATTTCAGTTACACATTTTCTTACCATACTTCCATAAAAATCAGTTTAAATTTTCTGATATCATCTAAAATATCACCCTTGACTTAAGCTATACAAAATCTTGCACACACACGTGCCAGGGCTTTGCAGTTCTTCAGCTTTTTCTCCTGCTATAACCCTACCCCACTGAATTCTGGGAGAGAGAGTGTTAGTGTTTGTGAAGGGGATACGATCAATGGGACACACACACACACACACACACACACACACACACACACACACACACACACACACACACACACACACACACACACACACACACACACACACACACACACACACACACACACACACACACACACACACACACACACACACACACACACACACACACACACACACACACACACACACACACACACACACACACACACACACACACACACACACACACACACTAAAAGGTTTAGAGGAGGGAGAGAGAAGTATAAAACTTTTTTTTTGGACAGACACACATACACCATCCTCCTCATTAATATTCTTTTAGTCCATCGTGCTGCAGTGCGCTGCTGTGCTAACACATTTCCTCAACAGTTCAAAAACACTGTTTAAAATCAATAGCATGCTGCAAGAGAGAGCAAGGATACACATCTTAGGTCACTCTGCCCCTGAACTTAACTTCAATTATAAATCATGACCAGCATGTGAATTTACTAAACAACAAGCTGGTTATTAATGGCTGGTTGGCAGAGTTAAATAACTGTTTTTTAAAAGATACACATTTAAAATAAATACAGGCCACCGTGCAACAACTGTAACAGTCAGTTACACAATTGGTTCCTAAATTCTGCTCCGCTGCACCACGTCCCAGCAGTGGGCCTGATTACTGTCCAGGAAACAAGCGAAAGGAAGGAGAGTAGTTATCTCACTCATTATAGTAACATGAATTTTTAAAAAAATATTACTGTCTTTTCTCTGCCCCTTATTAGGCTGCTATTTCCCTTGAATGACAGAAATGTTGTGATGCTTGAACAGGTGACTGGTGAGGGAGCAAGAGAGAGAAAAAAAAGTTGACTCCGTGCAAATAACTGAGGAGAAATTTAAACATACAGGTAGGAGCAACTGCTTTGCTGCATTAGCCTGAATAATCTGAATGTGGGTAGAAAACATTTACAGTTGTTTACAGGTTTGTGTTTTTCTGTGTCAATTTATTCTATTTTACTTGATTTTATTTACTGCTTTTAAATCCTGATTTTTGTGTCTTTTTACAGTGTATTTATTTCTTCTTTTCATCCCTTATAACATTTTTTGTAAAGCATCTGAATTGCCTTGCTGTTGAAAGCTGCTATGAGAAGAAACTTGACTCGACTTTCCTACTGTGCAGATTTCAGTTTTAATGAAGAACGCCAAATATGCACAAACACAACACATCTTTTGACTTCGAGATTGATCAGGGAAATTCCCAGTCCTCAAGCGTGTTACCATGGTTACCGAATGACTTGGTGTTTTCGGGTTGTGAACTGTCAAGAAAGCAATCAGCAGATGGATTTTAATCTTTTGAATTTATGGTAATTTATGACATATGTATAATAAAATCCATCTTTTCAAGTGGTTTCAGTTTCATTGTCAGCTTTCACACCACCAGCCTAAACAAAATGGGACCAAACAGGCAGAGTTTGGTGGAACCGTGACAAACCGGTAAAGTGTGAACGCAGCCTTGGTGTTTGAGTGGATGTTGACAAAATGCCAAATACAATGTTACTAATGTGAAGTACAAAATTCCTTAATGCACCTTGAAATCAAAGCTGTGTATCTGACATGTTCGCTTCCTTCAAAAATCACACACACACACAGTATCTGCAGTGATTTATGCATTTCTTCAGTGACACAGTCTCAGATACATGCATGTACATACTGCAGAGTGTATAGCACTCATTAGAACAAGACTGAGACACTTTCCCTTTTCATCTCCTATGCACACACTCAGTCTCACATGCTCACTGTAAAATTATCAGAAAACCAGACGGCGAGATTAGAAACAAAGCAGCAGCTGACTGTTGCTATGGCTCATGTAGTGAGAATGAGAGGAGAGGCCCACTTGCTCATATAGATGTGTGTGTGTGTGTGTGTGTGTGTGGCACCTGGTTGATAGAAGACAACACTGGCCACCTCTTGATCCAGGGCAGTAATGTAGAAGAGGACTTACTGATTAAATGTAATCGATGGAGGACAGTAATTGCTCTGACTCTCTGGCCTAATTAACACAAGTCATTATTTAGGTGCTGCACAAGGAGGAGGAAGAGGGGGGACGACACTGCAGAGGACTGCGGCTCAGGCTCAAGGGCCACGCCTTTTCTCCACTCTGACGGCTTTTCTGTACAAGGCTTCCTCATCTTTCATCCTCGTCTAATACTGCCGAGCGATGTGAGCCTCAGGAGGAAGCCAACTTAACACAGGTGGCTTCAGTAGTAACAGGTGAATATATTTCTCTCCACACACTCTTCGCTGTACTGTATGTTCAGACGCTGCTGAGTATCGATCCATGATAAAGAAGATGTGGCTTCATACGACGCTACATCCTGCACCTCAGCTTTCAGCCTGCTGCATTGTCACAGTTTTTGGGGAATTTAAAATAATTCTGGAGAGAGGATGTCACTGTTTTCTATTGGACGATCACTCACAGTCACATGTCAAAATAGTGATCGCACCAAATTAAGTGAATAAGAGAGTTAATATTCACATGGCAGAAGAGTTCACTACCAAAGATATTCAGTTTATTATCACAGAAGAATAAAGAAAGCAGAAAATGTAAGAAGCTGCAACAATTTGAGTCAATTAATTGGTCATCTAAATAGGTGGGGATACATTTTCTGTCCATCATCTACATTAATCAACTCATCTTTGCAGCTCTAGCTGACAGCTTAGCAACGGACAGGAAATGGGGAGAGAATTTGAGGGGTGTGTTACTTTTAGCAACGGTCTAATGAATAAAAATATGAGAAAACATCTGTGTGGTGGGCTTTTAAGAAAAATACAAATCTCCCATCAGTCGGGAGAGAAATGCTCTCTCACAGCAACAAACAGAGGTCACTAGACAATAACTGAGCAAGGATGGAGGTCTTAATGACTATTTTCCAAATTCATCCATCCAAATTTTAACAAAAATGAGTTAAATGCTTTTCTTCTGGTGGGATGAGGCAAAAAATGAAAAAAATACAAATAAACGGCAAGTCTTTGTAGATGCTGTTGATGTAGCAATAAACAAATGAATAATCAATCATCTTTACAGCCTGATACCTTCTGCTCGCTGCCGCAGGAGAGTGCTGACTAACTGGAGGCTATAGATCAGGACACACAGGAAGGCTGCACAGCGGTATTAAAGCCACGAGGCTTTTTACCCACAAAGACCACTGTACAGCACACAACATCTATTAAAGAGCAGTCCCCTTTACAGTACTGTTTGATGCAGATTCAATGAAAAAGGACCAACTGAAAAAGCAAGAACAAAAGAGGTATCGAAAAAAGGAGGAAAACAGGCAGAATATGAAATGAGAGACAGCGCCTCAAAGAGGGAGCGAATATAAGATGGAGAGACAGAGAGTGGGATATGAAGGATACTCAAGAGAGTCAATCATAGAAATGGAAGAAATAAATGGAAAAATTCAGAGGAAACAGATGAAAAAGATGGCGATGGCAAGGAGGGTGCAAGGAGAGGCAGACGAGGGTGTGACGGGGAGAAAAAGATTGAGCAGCGAAGGAGGCGCAGAGGAGACAACAGTCAGCCCAACAAGTGGGAGATCGAGACAGATCCCTGGAGAAAGAGAGAGGAAAACAGAGAGGCAAACAAGAAAAGCAAGTGCCAGAAATAGACGAAAGCACAGCAAACACAGCAGATAGTGAGACAGGAAAAAAAAAAGACGGGAGGGGAGGTAAGAAGGGGTAGAGAGAGAGAGAGAGAGAGAGAGAGAGAGAGAGAGAGAGAGAGAGAGAGAGAGAGAGAGAGAGAGAGAGAGAGAGAGAGAGAGAGAGAGAGAGAGAGAGAGAGAGAGAGAGAGAGAGAGAGAGAGAGAGAGAGAGAGAGAGAGAGAGAGAGAGCGAAAGAGCAGGCAGTCTCCCCACTGGGCAGGGCCGATACTGCAGAGCGAAAAGGGGAGGATGAGACGACAGGAGAGACAGGAGAGGAAAGAGGGCTGGTGGGATAGATGCAGGCAAGTCACTTTAGAGTCTGCCTATTCCCCCGTGTGTGGTGCGTGTGTGTGGTCTATACAGCGAGAGAAAGAGAGGATCAAATGAGATCCATTATCTCAGGGCAGGAGCTGGACGACCATCCAGTCAGCACCATATTACGTCAACATTCTCCAACACTGGTCCACTGGGACCACAGAGGGAGGAGTGGACTGAGGTGAAGGGGGGGGGGGGGGGGTTCAGCCAGCGTGGGTTAGAAGGAAGAGGAGGAAGGGTGGAGTCATTGGGGGAAGGGGGAGAAAAGAGGATGCAGGGCAGGAGAGTAATAGGAAGAGGGGCTGAGGAGAAAACAGAGATGGAGGTGAGAGAGAAGAGAAAAACAAATGAAAGGTGGGGTCGGGGGAGTGGGTGAGGCTATCATGTCAGATTTACTGTAAATACACCAGTGATGTCACCCCCACTGTGGTACATGTGGGAATTCTTTGGCAGGCTTGGATTTGTCTGACACAGACATGCATCAACATAAACTTTGCTGTCAACGACCTAAAAATAACCAGTGACCAATAATCATTAATACTCGTTAATAATAAAAGTAAAGAAACCTCGTAACCATCCATATTTGACATGTTTGCTTTATTGATAAACATGTTAAGACTTGTAGGTTTTAGCTGCAAAATACTACATTAATAATTTCTCATTATTAAATATTTAAAAAGGTTTAAACAAGAGAAAGTGAAAACTGCGTGGAAGCAAAGGCGCACAAAGGGACATGAAGGACAGGACAGACGATTGGAGATGAAAGAAAGTGATAGACAGACAGAAGGTGGCTGAAGAAAAAGAAGATAGAAAGCGGTCTGGTTAGTAGTGAAGCAAAGGAGAATGATGAGGTGACAGGTTCACAGTTTGTCCCGTTTCACACGGACAATAAGTCGGTCTCGCTGTGAAAGCTCTGAACCACAGGAGGGTTAGAAATGGTCAGAGCTGTGTTTCACCTCCCCTCTTTCTGCTATTGCACCTCCTCCTTCACCTGCTACGAGGCCTCATCGCCTCCCACACATCCTCGCGCATGCTGGCTCGCTGCGTGAATTCAACGACACGGCGACCTGAGAGGACAGTGTTTGTGTCTGTGTGCTCTGAGGGAGAAAACAACGAGGAATAAAAGCTACAAAAAGATGCAACAAAGCCGACAGGCAAAGTCAATTTAAAAAAAAAAAAGAAGAGTAGATTCAGGACTTTTTGTGATACTGATGAAGATGTTTTTGGTTGCTGGACTTGATGCAGCGTCAGTGCTGAGTTTCACCATCCTCCATGCAGTAACTTTACCAATCTGATACAACCCGCTTATATTAACAAGCAAGAGACCGCACATACACCTTACAATAAATCCTTTATCACAGTGAATTTGAATATAATGTCACAGTATTGATTTTTATTGTGATGTAATAAATCTTTGGGAGTGTGTAAATGGATCAAAAAGTGTAAAAACATACTGGACCGTATAAAAAATGTAACTAAGAGAGATGAAGGTCCACACACTTTAATTGGCGGATGTCTCATTAAATTGCGTCTAATGGATCTACAGTGTGCGGACCTTCATCTTTATTATTTAGTTTGTAAATGGATAAAATCACCAGGCGGCAATATCTCTGTGTGTTAAATCCAGCTAATTAAATATCAAAGAAATCAAGATCTGTGCATCACATTGATGTAGAAATCATAATATTTTCATCAAAGTAAACACGCTGGCTGTTACCTGGAAGTGGGGGAGGTGTGTATCTGCACTGAAACAACCAGCAAACAAAAAAAGATGTTTCTTTTTTTGTTTGATCAGCTTCTAACAATTCAAATCGTACAAACATTTATTTAATCAAATACTAATTTTATGTGGGTCAAACACAGCTGTGAGTCTTTCATAGCGTAAAGAGCTATGGATGCAGCTCACAAAGAGAGATTTTCAAACAGATTTCTGGATTTCTAGAGGTCTACTTCTTTGGGTCACAAACTCAAGCCACTGACTGAGGTGCATCTGTTGTGTTTTTGACAAGATGCCTGAAGTCCAGAGATATTTAGAGGAAGAGCTTCTGACGTCGTCTACTGTTCAATCCAAGCAAAAAAATACTTTTACGGAGAGCTGCTGGAGAGGCAGAGTAAGAACGTGTGTTGAAATGATCTCAGATGGTGTGCATAAGAGATACAGAAACCCAAGACTGGTCCAGCACCTGGTCTAGATCCTGAGTATCATCGTTATCGACGGTGTCCCTGAGGAAAAAGGTGAAAACTGGGAAATGTCAGAAACGAAAGAACAAAAAACACCAGGAAAGAAACTGGGCCTGAATGTGAAGGATACTGAAATAGAACAAGCCCACAGTGTCGGGAAGTCTGATGAAAGTAGGCCGAGACGGATGGTAGTAAAATTCCTGTGCTACAAGGACGAGCAGATGATACAATCGCAGGCTTAGAAACTTAAAGGAGCACGGATTTATATTAATGAAGATGACTCTGACCTTATCAGGAAGAAAAGGAAGGAGATGATGCCTGAGCTGAGAGGGGTGATTCTGCCACGTTGAGGTTTCACGAGCCGATCATCAAAGCCAGAAAAAAAGTTCCTGAACTATGTACGTCTGACTTTACGACCAAAGCAGCTTCTTCTCACAAATAATGACACTGAGCCCTTTAAAGCTACTAGAATGAGCTGCACCTTTAGAAAGAATATGCAGATCATCCACTGGTATACAGATGATAGACTAAATAGTAGGAGGTATAACTAACTAGTTCTCAATATGACTGCCATGACATCAGCTAATGGGGATGCTTTAAATAAAATAAAATAAACTAATAAAACTAGACAACAAAAAGCAGCAGCATCAGAGGGCCTGGATGTGTTTGACAGCAAATGCAGGGACTTTGTGGAGAAAGAAACTCCAGCCCAGAAACAAAAACTGCTTTTGTAGTTTTTAGAGGAAGCGTTGCGTCTGGTGGAGCTCGGTTGTACGTTTGTTTATGGGCCTGCCTGGCACAAGCTCAAAACCAGAACGGAGGCTCTGTGCTCCGAAGTGCTGTTGGGCGGGCCTTGGCAACAGTCTCATGTCCCAGATTACTCTAACGTCTGCCAGCCTACCTTGAACACCTGCAGTTGGCTGAGCAAACAGTGCTCAAGGATGCATATCAACCGTCATAAACTCATTTAAGGATGATATGCTGCAAATTTGGATCCGCCTGTACAGTTTGAATTATCCAGCAGTGACTGTTAGTGACTGTAAACCACGACATCAGCTTCAAAAAGACATAGTACTACTGTGGAGATGAGCTAAATTATTGTAGTATTAGCATTTTAGAGACACCTTACTATACCACCACTGCTCACCAGCAACCATATTGGAGGGTTAACACAAGCACACAAAAGATCAATGTGATTATTTAGAAGTGAAACGTGTGCATATGGAAGCTGACAGAGTAAATGGCTTCACTGCTAAGTTAATTAGAGTATGTGAAGTAAATAAATAGAAGTAGCTAATGTGTTCGCTCCAGTCTGCTCTGTCGGGAGCTGCTGTAGCCTCTGAACAATGCCGAAGGCCACTTCAAAACACACACTAACCGCTCATTTATAAACTCATCATGGGTGTAGATGCAGAGCTGCAGGACGGGTTAAAAAGTACACCTATCTGTTGTGATGTGTTTCTAAAAGTGGTGATACTGTGCAACTATTTGACAGAGAAAACAATAATTTAACTATTTGACTATCTTAAATGCATTTTAGTAATTCTGAGTCTACTCTAGTCATCATCATCAGGAGCAGAGGAAGGATTGGAGCTGAAAGAAATGTGTGTGAAGACTTGAATGTTATTTAGCGTCAGTCAGATGGATGGATGGGGGGCAGGGAGAAGGGGGCAGGACCAGGCTGAAAAATGGGAGTCACCCTGCAGCCACATCATCCAGCACCTGCAGTGCTCTTCCTATTTGAATTGATTTTCACCAGCAGACCTCAAAAAAAAAAAAAAAAAAAAATCAGCCAGTTAACCACACTCGGCTTCAGACTAGGGTGGGGGAAACTGACACACACCCCCCCTTCCCAAAAAGCCTGTGAGACACATGTTTTTGCGAGAAATGGGCAGTGCAGAATAATTATATCCACTGTTAAAAGGGCAATAAAGATACTGTAAGTGTTTTTTAGTTGCAAAAAGATTTACCTCCAGTGTAAATAAAACCAAAGTGTTTCTAGACAAAGACCCTCTGACAGACTTAATATGACCCTTCAGCTGTCCTCAGACATTTAAAGCCTTCTCAGTTCTTGTTGGCTGTCACCAGTTCGTTCTGTATGTACATGTATACAGAAAGCTCCTCAAACTGACTCATTGCTTTCAAAATCGGACTTGCTGAGCAAAAAAAAAAAAAAAGAAAGACTAATAAAAAAGGTAAAAACAAGCCGGGAGTCTCTGCTCACTTCATAAAACATTACATTCACATAAAATCAACTGTCCATGACTTCTTTTGATAGTTACAACTGAATGGTTGCAGCATGAAATAAGATACAGGGATTTCTTTTAAACAAATCTGACAGTGAAGTGGCCAAGTTGAATGTATTTAACTTAAATCAGTCTTTAGAGAAGTGCCTCTGTGTGACAGTATGCAGTCACGCTGCTAACCTAACGGCTCTGTAACAGCACCAGGACCAGGATAGCATGCTAAGTCAGCGCTCCAGAAGAGGCCGGGAATTTAAAATGGCTCAGAGAGCGGAGGGTGGGCCCTTACCATTTCAAGGACTAAAAGCCGGCACATTACCATAACAGCCATCTGCTACCAGACTGCCTGCCTGTCTCATTGCCGCCTCTCCAGACGCATTTTTGTTTTGTTTCTATTTTTCTTTCTCCACGTCCGTGAGATTGAGATGCAGGTGACATTTTCATTGGTATTCAGTATTTGCCTTTCTTCATCTCTCCCTACCACTTCCTCACTTTTTCGCTCTCTCTCTCTCTCTCTGCAGCACAGTCAGTCCTGCTGCACCCTTCCTGTCGTCCTCATTACCCCGCTGGACTCCTCCTCCCCCTCCACTTGCTACACCCCCACAATCATAGCTGCTGCTTCCAGGGGAGGAGCTCATGGTCGGGGGTGTCACACCATCACCTCGACCCCCTTCTTGCCCTGACGCCCACCTTATCAGGGAGCAGAGCCTTAATTAAGGCAGCAGGGCAGGCCGGACTTGCTGCATCACCACACAACGCACAGAGTTAGTGTACAATCCATCTGGAGGTCTCAGCACATTAACACATCTCACCACTTCCCATCTGCCGCAATGCACTTCTGTCCTTTGCTGGAGACCTGAAGGTTGCGCTGCAGCAACAGTGCTTTAAGTGTTTGGTTGTGTGACAGTGAAGGGCCCGGCCGCAGCAGGCAGATACTCAAGGCGTACCGTCAAAGTGACAATTCTGGTTTCTGATATTCTTAGAAAATAAAAAGAGTGCGTTCTCTTTCAAAACAAAACATAAAAATGAACCTCAAGCATCAAAATCACAAGTGGTAAAAAAACAAAAACATCTAACCGGGTGCCATGGCAACCAAAGATTAGAAAATCCTTCACTGCACTGTTTGTGCACAAAACAGTGCAGACTCACAAAACTATCAGGACACAAGATGCATCATTCACATACAGCTGTTAAATTTAATCTTAAACATTTCTGCACTCATCTGATGTTTCAGCTCCTCGTAACCATCTCTCTACACGACCCTGGAGAAGAGTAGAGCATCTGACTATAATCACAAAGAAATCAAATACACAAAAGCATATTTAATTCATGCCTCCATTCTTTTCTAAGTATTCTGAGTCCGGACACGCTTTGAGAAAGTCTGTCTCAAACTTTTTTACTGATACTGTAGTTTTGAGGTCAATGAGGAAAATAATAGTCTTGAACTGAATCAGTGACAACGCACAAGCTGTGTCCTTGTCCTTAAGCGATTATGTACAGTATCTATTACCTTCTGATTAAAACTCACAGGAGGTTCAGACACACTGAGCATCTGGTCTCATGCGCCTCTGCAGTAGGTAAAGTTGTACTGTCAGTGGCCAAAAAATGGACAAAAACATCAGACAATCATTCAGGCCGATCAGCCATGTTCCTGACTGACTCGCTACCAAACCAGTAGTGAAAGTGTGACAACAGCCAAAGTGTCCTCGTTCACACCTGCGCTGAGATGGAGATCTGAGCCCCATCATCTCTAGAGATGGTTAAAATTTTATAGGATGGAAAAATATGAGGTAGTGCTGCACTACAAAGATAAACTGCAGTAACAATGCTGACAATAAAACTGAGAAAAATGGCTTCAAAATGTTTTTAATTGCCAGTGTTATAGGTAGGAAAGCAATTTTGTACTTATTAAATATGTAATGTTCATGACTTAGAAATCATGAGCAAATATTTGACCTATGAAAATGTAGATCCTGAACTCTGCCTTTATATTACCTTATTAAGATTTATATGTAATTCAAAGTCAGAGTGCAGTAACTTCTATCTTATCTATATTTGATTTCTTATTATATCTGTAATGAATTATTCTTTTATTGTTTGCATGTTTAAAAAGTTGAAATAGAGGAGTTAGTTAGTGGAAATACATTATATCAATCAAATCAGTTTAACAAACTTTAAAATTGATTTCATGCTTTTAATGCTTACTGTATAGATAACAAGCTGAAGTTAAATAAATTATGACTTAGCTACAGAGTGTGCAATGTAGCACCTGAGAGAGAGAATGAGAGAGCAAGAGTGAGAGGATGATGCTGTCAGTCTGTAAACAACTGTCAGTCTCTTGTCCCTTCTAGCTAGTGTTAGCACAGTGATTCAGGTTATTAGCATCTACCACGATCAGGTTAGCTGATAGCAAGTCCTGTATTTAAATTGGTTAAAATACAGGACTTACAGAAACTGAAGCCTCAATTCATTAACAATGTGAACGGCTTAGAAACCAAAGCAGAGTACAGTTATTTAAAACCTTTAATTTGAGGCTGTATTCGGGCAGAGTTTGCTGCACACATTTCCCCGTTGTCAGGCTGCTAACTTAATCCTGTCCCTCTTGTTTCTACTTGGTCGTTTGCATCACTGACACAAACAAGTCAAACACACAGATTTACTGATCCCTTTAAAAAAAACTAGTGACACTACGCAGTATCCGGTTTGACTGATGGCGCTTCATTTGCAAATGTGATTATAGGTGTAGTTTTGCAGTTAATTTACTTTCAGCTGACAGTACAAACGTTTCAACGTCTAACATCAGCTGCACTAAAGACCAGCGTCAAGTGGGTTTGTGTGACAGCTCAAAACGTACAGGGACTAGTCTAGTCATTTCCTACAGTCTAGTCATTTCCTTTGGGCCTTTCTAATGCTCATGAAGGGGAGTCACAGTAGATAAAACCCTCAAAGTCAAAGCTTATTTTATTTTATGTCATCTAAATGATAACTACTGTGATAATCGTTAAGACGACATTTTATGGTAAATCAATTAAGAAACTATTAATGGATAAAATAACCAGGCAGGTGTCTGTTTTTGGTAAATCCTCTTTATATCATAATATCCTCAACTGATGAACATAATTACGAATAAAATCCAAATTTTGCCATAAAGCTGCACTGACACACTCAAAGCTTTTGAAGTGACAGCTTCCTTAGTATTTCTGTTAGGAGACAAATATATATTGTGATATTTGTATCAGACAGTTGTTGTAGCCTGTCTATGTATACTGTATCTGTCCCTATTAAATAAACCATGATGATGATGATGATAATAATAAAAAAATAATAATAATAATGACAACAACAACAACAACAACAACAACGTCTCTAAGTACATATGGTCATATCAACACTACACAGCTGCTCCAGTGATTAAATTTGCGTGGCCTTGATTGAACTCACATCTGTTTACATCCATTCACATCTTTCCACCGACTTTGTATCAGGAGTGTGATAAATGATGACACGTTTTATTTAACATTACAATATCATGCGATATATTGTGATATAAATTAATATCTGTATTTTATTAAATACAACCAGATAAAACTAGCTGACCCAAATGCTTCATAGCTTTGAAGCACAGTAGTCAAACAGTAAAATCAGTATTCAAATATCTGTGGTTTTTTTTGCCTCTCGTCTCGTCTACCACACAGGATACGTGACTACAGCTTTGGCAACATGTCCAAACAATTCATCCTTAAATTGTTCGTCTGCAATAACTTATACATTATAAAAACTAACTAACTACATTTTTTGAAGATGATCCCCAAAAAGATGAGTGCAAAAAAGAAAGTGGCACATCGCAATGGCGCACATTACATTTTTTTTTCTATGAGGGTTAACCCTAACCCTAACCCTAACCCTACAGCTAAGGTTAGCATGACTTTTTTATAGTCTAAGGCTGCAATTTATTTAATAGCATTTCGGCGGCCATGTTCACAGGTTGGAGCGGCCACACAGCAGCGTGGCTCGAGCAGTCTCCAAAGAGGGCAGCTCTCCTGTGCTGGTTGTGTGTTTTACTGATAGTCAAGTTGTTAGATAGTCTGGAGGATGCAGATAAACTTACAAGTCGGCCTCGGTTGGTCATACGTCTTTTAATCCATCTTGTCAAAATAATACCAGTAGATGTGTTCAGTGCATCATGCAGGCCGACAAGTCTTTATTAAACTCATGTCATTTCTAACAAAACTACACCAGCAAGGTTAAACATGAGTTTGTTCATTAATCCTTCTGGTGTCACTTTCTTTGAAGGAAGGAAACTTAAAACATGGCATCTGATCAGCTTAAAATGTAAAATTGTGAACAGCAAAGGGAGCTATTTCAAATTGTATCTAAGTGGCTCCTTTATTATTCAATATAACGAAGCAACAATGATAGTAGGATCGCATTACTTAGTTAGGATGTATCCTCATCGCCTTGGATCATTGAAAATTTGCATCTAATGGCTGCTGCTGTGTCCCAATCTTCTCTAAAATCCTGGTTTTACTGTGAAAACCGGTTTTATTAACCTCGAGAGAAAGTCTGACAAATGTGGCTGGTTTTAAGCGTCGGTTCTCTCTTGTTTGAGCTGAGGTGCACCCTGCAGAATAAATTATAATTCAAAAGATTTTGTGGAAATATCATCTTGAAAGATACGCAACTTTGCATACTGCAGGGAGTCGTCGTGAATTATTGATTAGTCTTTGCCGTGCTCTCAGGATATACGCAACTAAGACAGAGCCTGCTGAGACAGGGCATGTGGCGCACGGAGACGAGCTACAGAGAAATCTCATTGTTACACACACACACACACACACGACCACACACTAGATTGTTTGGGGACACAGGCGAGTAATGACACAGCATTAACAGGCCGTATGGTGGGCAAACATCAGTGTCATTGTTCAAACTGAGCCTTTTTTGTGACGGAGGCTGAATGACACTCTGGCCAGAACTTGACTCATTTAGCTCAAAGGACAAAACAAGGCTACAGCCACACCAAAAATAGGCTTCTTCTGGTCCCATCCTCTGTCTCTGAGCTCAGCTTGTACAGTACGAGCTGTTTCCAGACCAGTCCTCCATTAAACCATGTGACCCCTTTTTCCACATGGTCCAGGAGGAATCTGGATGTCGGTGACAGCAGGTTCAACATTTCTATGCTAATTAAGAATTGAACTCATTCTTGTTACAGCGTGAAAAAAAAACCATAATTCAGAGTATGGAGTTCAATAAAAACGTCCATGGATAATAGACGTACATTCAACCTGTGTGTCTAAGTGGAACAAAGCAGCCATAACTCTGAAATCCTACAGCATTAACTGATGACTTGCATATTCGATGATGAATTAAACAAACGTTGCCAAACTTACAAGTGCTACATCTTACATCCAAGAAGCAGATTAATTAAGTTACTCAACATTTATGGTGCTCAGTATCACCCTACACACGTGTTTTTTACATAATGTACATGCTTTATTTTTGAGTCAGGGGCTTCAGCTGGGGCTGTGTTTGCAGGTTAACCAGCCGACCTTTAACACCCCTTCACCCCAAAACACTGTCACCTGCTTTCAGCCTACCACCTCCATGTTCACTGTCACTAATAAACTCATCCGGCTGGTGTGAAGTGATGTGGTTAAACAAACACCAGAGGTTACACTCACACCAGATCTGGGCTGGGATTTGACGATATTCCATATGAAATCAAAGGAAAAATAATTGGTAAATCATCTTTTAAGCAAGTCTGCCTTGAATTCAGCTTCTATGAAAGTATGTTTAATATAAATGGTGTTTGGGGGTTTTGGGAACGCTATGTCCAAATATCACCTTAGGCATTTTCCACTGTTTTAAAGAGCTTACTCACAGAAACGGGGGGAGAGTTTATAGTAAATATATATGGATCAGGGCTGCAACTTACACAAATGTGTTGATTTGTCCGACCAACAGTGCAAAACATAGAGATTTTCAATTTTAATTATATAAAACCAGAGTAAGCCGAAGAGCTTCATATCTGAGAGGCTGGAAACAGCAAATGTCTAATCATTTTAGCCCCTAATCACAAGTTAAAGATTCCTCCACCCTGTTTGTCACTTATTATGACAGGTCAGACTGGTTTGAAATGAGTGGCAGGTGTATTAGAGCTGAGGAACTGAGACATTATTAAAATAATAATAAAAACAATGGCTGATCTGACACATGAAGTGTTGTTTCTCAGGCCAAGTCACACCCAGCTGAGGATCCACACTGACTCAGATCAATAGGTTTAAGGTTGCTGCCACAGCCTGTAGTTACACCTCCAGATAGAGAGCCGCTGCCTGGCCGGTCACTCCTGTCTATGTGATGCATTAGCTGGACGCAGTGAGTCGGAACAAACCCTGTTCAGCCTGCCAGCACCAGCTGAGAGACATGAGGCTGTGATGAGCTAACCTGCTAACTAGCATGTGTGCTAGACAGTCAGTTAGCGGGCTAGGATAGGTAGTGGGTTTTAAGTGGCAGGTGGATTAACGTAAAGTGAACTAGTCTCATAATCTCCACCACACACACAAAAACACTATAGCAATTTAAAAACGGGCTGGGGTAAGCAGATAGTGTCGGTGTGAACAGGTGACACCATGGCTGCTGTGTGGTACCTTTGTCTCTCTGATGTCCTGCTTCCCTCCTTCAGGGTACCACTGGACGCGGACAAATCCCCTCCCGAGAGGCCGAGTCAGGGTGTCCACTGGGCTTTCCGTGTCCGAGCCACCCGGGGCTCGTCCTCCGCCTCCACCGCCTCCACCGCCTCCTCCTCCACCGCCGCCTCCGCCTCCTCTCCCTCCGCCATCATCGAGGTCCGAGTCCGAGTTGAAGTCCTCCTCGCCGTGAATCATCCGTACGAGGCCGAACCGCACCGAGCCGCGATACCGCCCTGACACCAGGTCGTGGGAGAACAGCAGCCGCTGGGAGCCATCCGCCGTGGGGGAGAGCGCTAAGGATGGAGGCTCCGAGCCCGGGCTGGCTGCGGGAGAGAGGCCCGGGCTCCGGGGGGGTGATGCTGCTGCTACGGGCTCCGCCATCGCTGCTGTTGCCAGGGAGTGATGCTGGAGCGCGAGGAAGGATGACGGTGTATGAAAAAAAGAAAAACGTAACCTGGAAGCAGTGCACGTGTTTACGTAGGTACGGAGAGCTGCGTACCAATCATAGACTGTATATGTGTCAGCGTCATCACGCGGGACCCTCCCTCCCTGTCTCTGTCTCTCCACTGAGCGGCAGTGTGAGCCACAAATCTGTTTATATATACAACTACAGCTTAATGAAAATGACTTATTACCCTAAAATTTGTGAGGGACTAATTTTTCCAACAATCAAAAGAAAACAACGTGACTTGTCCCATGTATTATCCACAACAAACTGAAAGAAGCACACAAAATTGTGCATAATAGGCTGGGAAGGTTAATTTGGAAATGTAATAGGTTAAAGATTACTAGTCAGCCTATTTAAGATGTAATAAGTAATGTCACTATTTCAATTACTTAATCAAAGTAATGTAAAGTATCACATTTGATTACTTTTTGATCATGTGTGCTCCAAATAAGCCCATGTCATGATTTATCTACAAAATATTAAATAATATATATTGTTTTCAAAGAATGAAAAACAGCAATTTATGTATTTAGTAACAAGTGAAATTTTGAGAAATAAGGGGGGGGGGGAAACCCTCCTGAGCAAAATCTTAAAGGTCTGACTTCAGTTGTTACTTTGTAATCATCAACATTTTCATAAGTAACTGTAATTTAATGACACATTTTTTTCTCAGTAAATGATTACAGTTACTTTTATTTTCTTATGCTGTTACATGTAACTAGTTACTCCCAAACACTGACAGTATATCCCATCAGCAAATTCCTCTCAAGGTTTGTGGATATTGATTACAATAGCTATTTTATGAATATTAGTACATCAAGTTTATGGTGAAAAGGAGGCATATTTTACACTCCATCTAACCATTCAATTAAGTTAGAGGCCAATAATGTAATATTAGGATATACAATGAAAACATAAATGTTCCCATTTTTATTCATTAATCTTACTAGGAATATTTCACATCCATAAACCCCAGCTCTTCAGGTCTCATCCATCATTTTAAATTGTCATGATTGAATTTATAAAGTGAGTCTATCCAACTTTCAAACAATAAGAAATGTGCACATATAGTTGATATGTTCCAAGAGGTTATTAAAAAAAATAAAAATGATATTTCCTACCCTTTCTGTTTTTATCTTGTCACCATGTTGAATCGATTAACCAATTGAACGTGAGATAATACCTGTTATATTATCTTTATTTCACTATGATGCCTAACTGTAATCTTTTTTGTCTTATTGTCACATGCTGTAAATGAATAAACATGAAAAAAGGCATATTGTACATACCTTATTGTCAGTTTACAGTGAAAGTCATTTTGCATCTGTCGGCAGCTCCGTTTCTGATGTTTACACACAGATTCAATATAGACATATGACACTTGCCATAGACAAAACACACCAAACAGTTTAAGACAATCATAGACATCCCATTGTATCTTCTGGATTCAGATCTCACAACAACACACTTTGTTTAACAGCAAGACAGACTGATGGATGAAACAATTCTTCAGCTTTTTGATATAATTTAACCTAAAGCCAATATATTTGAATTATGTTTATTTTCACAGTAATGCACTTTGTATCTGGCTGAAAGATGATTTTGTTCAAGAAAAAGAAGCAGTCTGCATGCGTGTGCGTGTGTGCGCGTGCGTGCGTGCGTGCGAGAGAGAGAGAGGGGGGGGGGGCATGAAAGGGAAAATGAATCTGAAAACAGAACTTATATGTCTTTCTCTGCCTTTAATTGAATTACTTAACACGCAATAATTGCTACATTCATATACATAAATAGAAAAAGATAAAAGCAAAGAAAATGAAAAAAAACCCCAAAGAGTATTCAATTTAACAATGTGCAGCTATGATGATGCTCATTAAATTGTTCTTTCATCTTCTCACTCTAAAACAGGGCCAGTTGGGACTCCTAGCAGAGACTAAAAACAGGTTTCTTACTAAGATGATTCATTCTTGAGAGAAAATAAGACAAAGATTTAACAATGAGCTTTTTCCTCATATCTCATTATATGTGGAGATATAAAGAAAACGTTTTTTCCTTTGAGATAAACATTCTAGTTTTTGTTCAGGAGGATGTTCTCCAACATGGTGACATTTCCAAAACAAACTGTCTCAGGACAAGAGCTGCCGAATACACATGATGGTCAAAGGCTGAATTATTAATGAATGCATTGATTCTGTATCTCTTATTTGAATACATTGACTGAACTAATCTGCTTGACAAGCAAGAGCAGGAAAGGTGAAATCGGGTGTCCTTGTTTAATTCCACGACCTGAATCTAGAGACAAGAAACAAGACAAACCTCTCATTTTAAATAGAACGTGTTTTTATTCTGAGCTTGTGATTTGCGTCTGTATATTCTGAATGAAGAGATATGAGCAGGTAAGTTTCAATTGTTCAGGCAGCTGATTTAACCATATGGGAATCTTAACATTAAGCTCGATTACAATAATATCGTATTTAAACAAAGCTTTGTGCTAAGCTCAGCGTTTATCTGGAGATGGAGCTTATTTCCAGCCGTATGGTGCTTACAAGCAGTTCATCTGCTCTTAAATACAAATTACAGATGAAAAATACATTTAGTTCAGTTCCGGATTTTTCAGATTTTTAAAAGTTGGTTATCTTGTCCTATTTTTCCCACAAAGTTTAGTTTGAATTATTGAGATACTGAGATTATTTTTTTAAATGCGACTTGACATTCTTCACATAGAAGAGGTGACAAACAACCCCCTCCAAACCCTGTAATCCTCTTACAGATCTGGAAAATAAAGCGTGGAAAAATCGTCCACCTAAATGGACAATGGACAGCCAGTGAAAAGTCTCCCTCAGAGAAATCACATGAAGAGTGGTAAGTCGAGTCCTTAAGATGGCCCACTTAGTGCAATAACATTAATTGACTCTGACATTAAATGATTAACCAATCAGAATGACTCCTGCTTTACTAGCTCAATTTATTTGTATTCATCTACTAACAATCCCCGTTGTGGCCTAAGTGAGTTACTCTAGTTACAGTTAGACCTGAGTTATTTTTTATAAAAGTTTGTTATGTGTTTGGTATGAAGCTCAACACATGATCAGTAAAATCCAAATCTGGTTTGAGGGTGGCATGACGAGGATAATTCTCAACACACGACTATCCCTCCTGACCCCGAGTAAATATGTTTATTGTTCCATTTACTCACGGGGAATGAAGGGTTTAGTCATCCAGCTCGCTTCAGGATTATAACCAACCACCCCTGCGCACTGGGGGTATAAATACTCAAGGTGCGCCACTCTCCGCTCAGTCTTGACTAGCAGTCCTGTTACGCACAGATCAAACTTTCAGAAGAGGAGAAACTCGAGTTAAAGTAGAGACCAACAGACTGTAAATAGAGCCAAATCTCAGCACAGTTTTCTTTACTACACTTTGAAGCTTTTTGGGTAAAATAAGATCATGTCTCTGGTGAGCGCAGTGCCTTTCATGAAGCCGCTCCACATGCGCTCTCCGGGGCCACAGGGACGCCGCCACACGCTGCCGGCCAGCGAGTTCCGCTCCCTCAGCCCGGAGGACGCCATCAGTGTGTTCGAGATCGAGAGAGAAGGTAAGATGAGTCTAACTGCTTTACTTCATCATCACTTGCTGTCACTGTCTTAGTCAGGCACACAGGAACTTCATTCATTCATTTACTCTGCCACAGTTTTATATTGTTAAGCCTAATACTAGATGTAGGTTTATATATCCACATATTGAGGATTGATTGATACATGAAATGTACAAAACAATACTTTTCTTGATTTTTAATGAGATCATATCCATGGGTATCATGTATATCCCACTATAAAATTAAGTTGCTATAGTAACCCCTATTTCCCAAATGCAGTGGTAAATTGAGTTAAGGTGCATTTACCCTCTATAATATCTAGTTTATTCTTTCATCATACTTCAATATTTGTTAGAAGCAGAGAGAAGAATATGCATCTTCATGTGTCATGTTTGGTGGGGATCTCACTGACTCTTTTCCTTCCTCACACAGCCTTCATCTCAGTGTCAGGTGAGTGTCCTCTCCACCTGGACGAGGTGCGTCACTTCCTCACCCTGTGCCCTGAGCTGTCTCTTGGCTGGTTCGAGGAGGGACGTCTGGTGGCATTCATCATCGGCTCACTGTGGGACCAGGAGAGGCTTAACACGGTAAGACAGAGGGGAGGACACCTGGACAGTGACTTAGCTCCAGCTGATTGGCAGGAAAATGCAAGACGAGGTTCAAAACAGATTAGTGGAGGAGATTTAAGTGCACATTTAAGGTAGAATGTGTCAGGAAATAGTGACACAGACTCACCTAAATCTGGTGGGAATAAGCTTCAGCACCATTGCCTCATCTTCAAATATCACCACAGCAGTGAGTCTGTAAATCTACAATGAACTTTGGTGCATTTTGTGTTCAAGATGTCCAAAGTCGCCATGAAAAAGATACTTGCATCTAGGTTTTCTTAAAATTGTGACAGAAAATGTTACAATGCAGTGTAACAACAGCACCAATAATGTCACCAAACTTATTTGGTGATGTTAGTTATATGGGAATATTTATTAAAGGTTTGCTAAGATTAACCACCATGAGACTTAAACACTGAAATACAAACTATTTCCTAAACAGTGGTGAGTAACTGGACTTCCTGTTGTTAAAACCCATCAGTAACACTGCCTCTTCCTGCCCTTCAGGTTTCTTCCTGCACCTTTAAATGTTTTTGTTGTAAGCCAACATGCTGTTCAACAGTAATGCACACCCCTGGTCTTACAGATCTCCTCTTCTTCTCTATTTTCCAGGATGCTCTGACTCTCCATAAGCCCCACGGGACCACTGTCCACATCCATGTCCTGGCTGTCCATAGGACTTTCCGTCAGCAGGGAAAAGGCTCCATCCTGATGTGGCGCTACCTCCAGTACCTCCGCTGCTTGCCCTATGTCCGCCGTGCTGTGCTCATGTGTGAGGACTTCCTGGTTCCCTTTTACCAAAAGTCAGGTTTCAAGGTACATGGTCCCAGTGACATCACAGTGGGGCCCCTTACCTTCATTGAAATGTTCTACCCGGTCCAGGGCCACGCCTTCATGCGTCGTAACAGTGGTTGTTGAGGACTGAGGGATTCTTAAACGTGGATTCTCCCCAGCTGTCGGTGGTGGTGGTGCATACACCCCCACCCCCCCGCCCCCATCCTTCTTGGAAAACAGGACAAGGGGACAACTGAGCTGCTTTGTTGTACACAAGCTGCCAGTGCAGCGCTCGTGTTAGTGATCATCACTGTGAGTGAGACTTGTTCAGCAGCAGTGAGGTGTGTGTTCAGACTGTGAGTCTGCAGAGGGTCCAAAAAAACAACGAGCTGCCATACAGCTGCCAACAACAGCTGTGCTCTGAAACAAAAACATCGTGATCTGTAGTTTAGTGTGAGTAGAACAAAAATGTACAATAATTAGAAAAAAGTTGTGAAAGAATGTAAACACTAATATCAGTTTTGTATTTTGTATAAAACTATTTACTCTTCTCCATGTAATGTTTTGATAAATGCTGGACATTTATCATTCTCAGTAGAACGCAGCTGCCTTGTTTCTTTCTTTTCCCGCTTTTTTATATTTATTTAACCTCTAACAGTTTGTCTCACTATAAAAAAATATTTTTTGTCAGTGAATTTTTAATCATCTCCCTGTTATTATCACATCCAACATCTAAGTGTAGTTTCCTGAAAAGTTTGCCTTTCACAGCAGTTTTTAAAAGATTGCTGCTCATGTGAAACGCTGCACAGCGATAGTGATGTTTAAAACTACACAGTAAAATGCCAAAGTAAACTATTAAACTTCAGCAAATATTGGATCACACCATCTACAAAGGAGGGATACAAGCAAACAATGTAGTGTGTTTGACAATGTGTCAACACATTGACTTGAATGTGTTGTTTTAAGACTATAAAGATGTACGTGGTCCAGTCTCTCTGTCTGTGAATGTTACAGCTGTAAATTTACTGGAGCATGTTCATGGCTCATTTTCAACATGCTCTGAATGTCTGTCAGGTGTGTACAGTATGTGATGTATTTTAAAGGGCTGAATATAATCTTTTATAGCATATAGACAAAATATACTTAAAGATGTTTCCTTGATAGCATCCTCTTGCCTTCTCCCATGTAGACAATCACCACCTTTGCCTCCCGAAGTCTTGAATCAAGACAAATGTTTTTTTTAATGTTTTGTTCTTAAAATAATAAAAGTTTTGTTTTATAACTTGTCAGTGTTTACATCTTCTCATTTACATTTTATTAGCAATATAAAAGTTGTTCAAATCTCACCACGTGGTGTTTTCAGTAGCTGTTCTGGGGCTTTCAGTCATATCAGTTGGTGTTCATCAGCCAGATGTGGTTTACCTGGTTGTCATGGAAATGTAGATGTTCAAGTTTCAATTTTCTAGCAATTTAAAAAGGACTTAAATGTTAAAGGTTAAGGTTCATTCTTGATCTTTTAAAAAGCAGTTGAGAAAAAAAAGTATCACCACAAGGTCTATTTAGTAACTGTTCTGGAGCTTTCGATCATATGAGAGTAATAGTTCTCTGGCTGATACGTGGAAAAGAGAGCTTTTTGTAAAGTTTTCACCCTAAAATCACAAAAAAAACCCAAACGGAATATGCAGCCGTTCTCAAAAATTCTCGTTGAAAGTAAAAGACATTTTTAACAAGTTGAAGACGCCAGACATGAACTCATGCAAACTTCACAGACAAACATACTTTATTATTACTAGAGTGGTATTTATTTGGACGTGATTGCTTTAACAGACATACATTTTCACATAAAACTGAAGAAAAACAGAACAGTACCTTGACTATGACCTGATATTAATATTAAACTTTCCCTTTTCTTTTTTAAATTCCAATACATAGAAAAGATTAAATCATTGGTCCCAGTGCAAACGCAGCAGTGTGACGGCTGCGTGCAGTCATGATTGTTGGGTTGTCGTGGTTCAGATTGAACACTCACATGCTCACATGTCAAAAGGCACAGTGAAGAGGTTTCCTAAAATGAGGCGGATGGCATTGTTTACACTTTGCCCACCTACTGTAAGAGGGCAGAGTCCTATGACTTGAAACAGACGACCTTTACAATCTAAACATGATGGTGTTAAAACTGATTAAAATATTTCATCTGTCCAACATACAATCTATTCTGTTTTGTCAATAACTTGTGTTTTCAGCAACACCAGATAACCAGTGAGTCAGCCAGAGTCTAACTCACATAATCTCATAACTCACTTGGTAACTCATATAATCCTCCACACAACAGTCATTACAGAGGCTTTCCCAGCAGCTGGGTATCAACACATGTCAGAGTCTTGAACAAAAACAAACCACATCCAACACATTTAAGGTCAGCAACCCATGTGTTAAATGTTTCATTTTAGGTGTCAGCGCCTGAACTGTTACACTTGTCACATTATCAGGGACCCACCAGAACAGCGACAATTTAACGCAGGAAATGGAGCATTTTCCAAGCAATCAGCTCTAAGAACAGACTGAAAGAAAGGGGGTTGTAAAAAGCGTCCAGGTTTAGTCTGAATGTCTGTTTGAGAAAAATCCTATTTCTGCAGACAAACAATAATTTTAAAATCCTTGCTTGAATTGGTGAAACCAGCGTGAATGGTAAAAACAGAGCCTTCTGTGGTATATTTCAAAAACATATTAAGGCTCAGGTGAAACATAAATGACATCTTATGATTAAGTGACCACTTTCACCAAGTCAGAAAATACAGTAAAAAATAGACACCTGTTATACCTGGAGTTAATTTCAGGGTAAATATACAAAACGGTTTAGGCACCACTGTGTTATCTGAAAAATATGAGACATCCTACAGCAAGTGGAGCTTGACTAAGAACTGTTGAACTGTTTGTGGCAGTGACAAATACAGAAAAAAACATACAGATACAGTATAAGTAGCTTTTGGCATTGCTTTGGTAAGTTAGGGTCAGAAATGTATTTAGTATCATTCAGCGAGTTGATCACAAGCTAGATACCAAAAGGAACAATGACGCAGCTTTGTTAAATGGCCTAGTCTGTTTAAGGCAGAGAGTGGTTTTAGATGTAATGTTTTTGCCTTAGACGACCACTGTTTCTCTTTCAAGATATTTGTAATTCAGGTGCACAGCAAATACTTATAACTTCTTGTTAACTTTAGCATAACGTTTCACCGCTCCAAAGAATATTGACATGCTGAGTGCTTACATAAAAAAGAGCAAACATTTTTAAAAAACAGCTTTTAACTCTGAAAGTATTTCATGACAGCATCTGTAGTGTTAATGAAAATGAAAAAAGGTGGCATCTGATGTCTCTGAATCCTTGGGGCTACGAGATACCTGATGACTCACTATGGCGTCAGTCTTCCTCTTGATGTAACATGGAGTTAAAGGGAATAGTGATTGTGGGCAAAAGACACGCGCTTCTTCTTTCATTTGGCATCTTTACTTTGATGTGACTTTTCATGAACTGAAGGAATCAGACTCTCACTCTGTAGATCTTCCACACAGCTCTACGGAGGTTTGACGTCCCAAGTATCTATTCCTTTCCTTTATTTGTGAGGATCTGCTAGACCAGTAGCAAGTTAGTATAAGTAGTGACAGACTTGACTGACAAATAAAATGGTGGATTAAAGTTGTATGGAGGTATGCGAATCAGAGGCTGAGAAGAGACTGATCCAGTTCAAACACATGGACTCTGATTCATTCCTTTGATGAGAGTAATAAAAGAAACATGATTGTCACATTCTTCAGGCCACTGAGAGCTGGCCTGGAAATAACTAATTTAGTCAATGGCTAGAAGCTACTGGATCAGCAGCACAGAGGTTGTGGTCATCAGCTGCCTAGTAACTAGTGCACCACATCATCAATGTTGTGGTCTATGTCATACTTTTCACAAAACTTGTTAGTGAATGGCAGGCAGGTGAGATGCTCCAGCCAGTGCCAGTTAATAGGGTAGATATAAAACCAAACGATGAGGGAAGAGAACAGTCCGATGTAGGCGATCAGTGAGACGGCGATGAGGATACGTTTCCGGTACTTGTCAAAATTGCCAAACGTGACGTAGGGCAGGAAGGAAAAGGAGAGCAGCAAGCCACTTAGGAAACCAAAGATGTGGGCAATGTTGTCGATCCACGGCAGGAGGCCGCACATGAAGAGGAAGAGGACAATGCCCAATAGTTTGAGAAATGCCTTCCAGGGTTTCTCCAGAATCTGCCAGCCTTGAAACAGCTCAACAAACAGGCAAGCGAGGAGTCCAAACTGAGACCCTGCAGGACCCACCTGGAGGGAGAAAAAGACAAAAATTCAATATGAAGCCAGAATAACAAAGACAGTTTATTTGGTTTTAGTCCGAGAGGAAGTTGGGCACACTTGCAATAAAAAAATCATTCAGAAGACTCATGTATGGCTGAGCATCATCATTGTTGATGTGCATTAAAAAATAAAGTGCATACATCCTGCTTACGGATGACTCAGGGCTTTTTGATTGAGTCAGAACTGTGTTTCAGCCTGAACCGTGAGTATGTTGTCGTCTTGTTCAGTAGATTATAGAAGGTCATACATGCAGGTTGAATAGATAAGAGTTCAAATTTGTCACATGGCATTTAATTATCAATTTTATATCATGTTGAAAACAAAATTCCCCATAGCAAGGGACAAGCAAAATGTGCATGTCTGTTTCTGTTGTTTCTCACTGTCACAGAGGGAATAGTTTTAAGCATTTTAAGTAATGTTTTTGGAGAAAAATTACGTGGCTTACATCTTGCATAATATATATAGACTGGTGTATTTTAATTATTAACAAGCACACTTTCACACACTGTTTGTATACAACCAGAGCAGCAGAGATTTAACCTGATTACTAGCAACAGGTTCACATTGCAGTATTTTAAGTAGCCATTATTTAAACGTAGACATCATTAAGAGACTTAATCCTGACCCAGGTAAACACTATTAACGAATAATTAATGGACATCGCATTTAAAAACTACCAACGTCTCTCCAGTCAAATGATTCTTGACAGGGGGAAATACGGCATTGGTTTGGGGAGCCTATGCTATTCATGTTTACTGGACAAAGGCAGTTTTACCCAAATGCAATCTCTTTTATTTAACATCTAGTTGTGTGGCAGGAGTACAGTATGAGCTCTG